>NC_141303.1:16720000-16795000 GCF_037954325.1 Fistularia commersonii | reverse complement strand
GGAATGAGAATGAGAAAAAATATATGGTCAGTGGTTTCAATGTTGTCTTCACAAAATGTACAAATATTATCTTCAAAAGTAAAGCGTACCCTCAATAATTCCTGAGATGGGTAGATGTCATTCATAATTTAGAAGTGGGTCTCTTTTTGCCTTGGGGGGTATGGGTAGAGTCAGATACATAGTTCGCAGCTTGGCAATCGATTCCTTATCAAATTTATTTCAAATATTATTTTTGTTTTGACGTCCAGGGAACAAGTTTCCTGTGAAACATGTCCTAATAAAGGAGTTGCTGCACTTTCTGTCCAGAATTGAGATTCCCTGGAGTGATAGTCGGGGTAACTGTAGTTGTACGGTTCGGTGCGTCATTATATTTTTGGTCAGGAATACAAATTGTCGAGGCAGTGCGTTTCATAACTTTATCAACTCTAATATGGGAGGCTTAAATCTGTGTGTAGTACAGAACTGTTCATAGTCTAGAGGACTGCCATTGTCATCCATCAAGTCAATTCTTGACCATATACGTTTCTCAAAGCATTCCTTGTAAAACAGAGGTTTGTTGCCACGCAGTACATATCTATTGTTCCAAATTATTGTACTGTGTGTTGAGAAATTGTGTACATATATCATTTTCCAGTATAATAGTATTTGTTTATGGAACTCTGAAAATTGGACAGGAATCTTGTTGATATCCAAGTCAGAGATAAGACACACACACACAAACACACACACACACACACACAGACACACACACACACACACAGACACACACCCACACACACACACACACACACATACACACACACACACACACACACACACACACACACACACACACTCACACACACCTTAATTCCACTCTTTTATATACGCATGTCTGGAGTTCCGGGAGCTCGTTCTCAACGTTCTGGGAATAATCATAGCTGTGCTGATAGCATTAGCCGAAACGCCCCCCCCCCCCACACACCACCACCACCACCACCACCACCACCCCGCACACACACATTAGCTCCTCCATTCATTCACATGTACACGCCGGCTGCTCCGGGGGCTCCACGCCGACGTTTCGGTGATCGATGTCGGCAGAAGGTGCACCATTGCCGGTCTGCGGTGTCCTGTAGACCCCCCCCCCTCCATACACACATGCAATACGCCTTGAAACGCATCGCTCGCACCGACGCGGGGAATCCTTTTCCCTACTTCCACAACAACGGCGAGAATCGCGTTGCGTCGGCCGCCGTGAGGAAGGGGGGGGGGGGGGGCATTAAGGGGGGGGAGAGAGAGACATGGAGATTTTCTCAGCCTCTCATTCTTTTTTTTTTTTTAATTGAACATAAATAGTACACACAACTATACAAATGTACAAATAAACATGGCAAGGTAGAACTGAATGTCAATGAAACAACCAGGCATGAGGAAGCAAAGGACATAAGGACATTCGTTCTGTATGTAATCAGAAGTTAATAGTGTTAACGGTTTGTGAGAAATTTACAATGCTAGACAAAAAAAGAAATATAAATTAAATAATTAAATCAATAGATAGACTAATAAAAAATTAAAACGAAAAAAGATTGCAAGGGGAGTACAACATGTAATTAAGTTGGCGACTCACAAGGAATCTCAGATATCAAACTGTATATTTTTTGTTGTTTATATATAAACATATACAAAACAAACATATATTGTTTGTTGTTGTTTATTTTTGGGATATATTGAGGAATATTTGTTGGAAAGGAGTCACAATTGCTTTTTGACAATGTCGAAGTGTATAGGTGGCTATAGAATTTAAAGATTTCTGTGGAAATTATAGCCTCATCTGTAATTTCCTTGTTGTTAAGACGGGCTTCCGCTTTGCTCCGCTCCTCCGCTCCTCCGCTCCTCCGCTCCTCCGCTCCTCCGCTGCGGAACCAGGTACTACCGATCCGCCGGACTCAGGTGAATTGCGGACAGGGCTTTTGCTGTCCTCCGCTTCTCCGCTTTTGGCCCTGGAACTCCCGAACCGCTGGACATAAGTGAATCACGGTCCGGGCTTCTGCCCTCCTCCGCTCCTCACCTCATCCGCTCCAGGCCCTGGTACTCCCTGTCCGCGGGAACCCCCCCCCACCAAAACAAACTCTCACACACAGATAAACACACGCACACACACACACACACACAAACACACACACAAACACACACACAAACACACACACCTGAACTCATCATAGCTGTGCTAATAGCATTGGCCAAAACGTATCCACAACAAAACAAACATTAGCTCATCCACTCATTCACATATGTGTGTGCCTAGAGGTACGGGAGCTCCAGTCATACGTCCGGGTGATCTATGTCCGGAGAAGGCTCACATTGGCCGGTCTAAGGGGTTCTTCTGCCCCCAAGCTTCCCCGCCTCTGAGAGGAGAAAAATTACCTCTGCTCCTCCGCTTTTCAGCTCCACCGCTCCTCCTCTATGGGCCCTGGTACTCCCCCCCCCACCTAAACAAACTCTCACACATACACACACAAACACACTCACACGCACACAAAAACACACAAACACACACACACACACACACACACACATACACACACACCTTAACTCATCATAGCTGTGCTAATAGCATTAGCCGAAACGCATCCACAACGAAACAAACATTAGCTCATCCACTCATTCACATGTGTGTGCCCAATGGTCCGAGAGCTCCAATCATACGTCCGGGGGATCTTTGTCCGGAGTATGCTCACATTAGCCAGTCTAAGGGGTTCTTCTGCCCCCAAACTTCCCCGCCTCTGAGAGGAGAAACATTACCTCCGCTCCTCCGCTTCTCAGCTCCATCGCTCCTCCGCTTTGGGCCCTGGAATTCCCGAACCGCTGGACATAAGCGAATCACGGGCCGGGCTTCTGCCCTCCTCCGCTCCTCAGCTTATCGTTCGAGGCCCCGGTACTCCCTGTCCGCAACCCCCCCCCACCTAAACAAATTCACACTCACACACACGCACACACACACGCACACACACACACAAACACACCTTAACTCATCATAGCTGTGCTAATAGCATTAGCCGAAACGCATCCACAACCAAACTGTTGCGTTTAAGTTCGCAGCTTCTTCGTTTTCCATGTTTCGGAAGGAATTCACAAGTTTGCCTTGTTTGAATCGTCTTTTATTTTCTTCTTCACAGCTCCGGGAATCAACATCGGTTAGCCATGGGATATGTACAGTACAGAGTGAGGGAAAAATTCCCGCCAGCACCGCTATACCAAAAAAAAACACTGACGTAGAAGTTAACGTCAAGTTAGCTGAACAGTCGCGAAAAACTAAAACAAGTCCCAAACCTTGTCATAAAGTGCCATGCATTTCCTGAGAGTAGATACAAATACAACATATGTATACTAGAATGTAAACTCAAATAAAACTAATGAGATCACCTATCTCAACACCCCCTCTTGATCTCAACATCCAAAAAAAAACTTTGGACATTTTAATTTCCAAAGAACCACTTTTTGAATTTTTCTATTTTTACCTTTGTCATGAGTTTTGTCGAGATGTCTGCCAACATGTCCTCTGATGGACAATAGATAAGATTTATTTAACCCTCACTGAGTGCTTCACGAATGAAATGATATTTTACATCAATGTGTTTTGACCTTTGTCTGTTTACAGGATTCTTACTCAGTGCGATGGCCCCCTGATTGTCTCCGTAGATTGTTGTGCAACTGTACATTTTGTTGTCCATACCGTTTAACAGTTGAGACAGGTACATGTTTTCTTGTGCGGTGGTGGCTCGGCCGATGTATTCAGCCTCACATGTTGACAGGGCCACTGTGGGCTGTTTCCTTGACTTCCATGCAATGGCTGGGCCTTGTTTTGTTAAACTGAAACAGTAGCCTGTAGTGCTACGTCTGTCTTCTACAGATGATGCCCAGTCTGAATCACTGTAAGCTATCAGGTTCAAATCCTCCTTATTTGTCTTGAAACTTAGCTCATAATCAGCTGTCCCCTTCAAATACCTCAGAACATGTTTTGCAGCTACTAAGTTTTCTACTTTTGGCATTGCCAGATTCTGTGATAGTTTGCTCACTATCCAGCTGATATCAGGTCTGGTGCAAGTCATGGCATAAATAAGACTGCCTACAATCTCACGATATTCTTTGGGGTCGACAGGTTCACTTTGCTCATTTTCATCAGCTACAGGGATGCCCTCTAATTTTTGCTCACTTGGAGTAGATCTTGCTTTACATTCTGACATTCCAAATCTCTCTAGCATTTTTAGGATGTACTTTGTCTGGTTCATTTTGATTTCATCCCCCTTTTGTTCAAATTGTATGCCCAAAAAATATGATAGTTTCCCCAGGTCTTTCATGTTGAACTTGAATTTCATGTTCTGTTTAAATGTGCTGAGTGCATCATTGCTGCTTGCGGCAATAATTAAATCATCTACCCAAATTATTACAATGATTGTGTCACCATTTTCCGTCTGTTTTCTGTACACACAGTGGTCAGAGAGATTTCTCACAAAGTTGTCCTGTTCTAAATGGTCATTAAGGAGTTCATACCAGTTTCTTCCTGATTGTTTCAGGCCATAAAGAGATTTCTTTAATCTATACACTAGTTTCTCTCCTGTTTCTGACATCATTTCAAACCCTTCTGGTTGTTCCAAGAAAATCTCCTCATGTATAGGAGCATGTAAATATGCCGTCTTAACATCCATTTGATGGACAATGAGGTTATTTTGTACAGCTATCTGCATTAGTGCCCGCACTGATGTAATGTTAGCTGTCGGTGCAAAAGTTTCATAGTAGTCTATGCCTTCTGTTTGATTGTAACCCTTAGCTACATATCTCGCCTTAAATATTTGTCCTCCTTCAGCATTTTCTTTAAGGGCAAATACCCATTTTCCTCCAATTACTTTTCTCCCTTCAGGTAAAGTTGTCAGTTCAAATGTGTCATTCTGTTTAAGTGAGTCAATCTCTTCCCTCATGGCACAATTCCACCCGGGTGCCAGTGGTGACTTCAGTGCTTCACTATAATTCTGTGGGACTCCGCACACAGTCCTGTAACAGTAATCAATAGTTGTATGATTTTTATCATTGTTAATATAGTCTGTCTGATACTCCTCTAAATACCTTGGAACGACCCTTTTTCGTCTAGGATAGCGACTGGTTTGATTATATCTGGGTTTTATGTCTGACCTCGTCTCTTTTTCATTTTGGACATTTTCTGCTGTTTCTTCGTCATGTGACACATCTGCGTTAGTACTCTCATCCTCATTTTGTATATGGTTGTCTGTTTTATTTTCACTTTGTGACACATCTATACTGGTTTCATCTGTAGATTCTGTGTCTTCATATCCCTGGATTTCTGTCTCATAATCATCAGTTTGTGTTTGTTGTTCAATTCTTCCCTTTTTGATAAATTTCACCAGTCTCTGTTTTGACACTTTTTCTGTAAGTGGATTATAGACCAGGTATGAAGGGCTTTTCTTACTGTATCCCACAAATATTCCTCTTTCACATCTGGGATCCAATTTCTTAGTGTCATGTTTGTATGCATAACACTCAGTTCCGAATATCCACATTTTTGAGAGATTTGGCTTTCTCCCTGTTAACATGAAGTATGGGGTATTTTTGTGTCTGTCATTGTAACATCTATTTCGAATATGGGCAGCGGTCTGGACAGCATAAGGCCACAAAACCTTTGGTAATCCTTTTTCTATTAGCATACACCTTGCCATTTCAAAAAGGGTCCTCCATTGTCTTTCTGCTGTCCCATTTTGATGGGGAGAGTATGGGGATGATGTTTCATGTCTTATGCCTTTCTCCCTTAGAAGAGATTGAAAAGCATTTCCTGTGTATTCAGTCCTGTTGTCTGACCTGATACATTTGACACGACCATACGCTGCGCTGTCAGCAAGGAACTTCTCTGTTGCTAATGTAGCTTCACTCTTGTATTTGAGAAAATATACAAATACTGCCCCTGAATAATCATCTGTGAATGAAATGACATACTTATGCCCTTCTTGACCAGCTGGTTCAATCGGGCCTGATAAGTCAGTGTGTACCATTTTTAGGGGTGCATCAGCTTTTGCATCAGCTTGCCTGTTTCTGCTATTTGTGAATTTTCCCTCCGTGCATACGTTACAGTCTACGTTACAGTCTACCTTGGTCTGACCTGTAATCTTCATACCCTCGACTAAGTTTGGTCATTTTAATACATCTTTTACATTGCAGTGTCCCATAATCTCATGCCATGTTTTGACATCACAAGTTAAGTTTACTCTATCTCTGGACATCATGTCATTTACTGTATCATCATAAAGTTGTTGATAATTTACCGTTCTTATGTAGTAGAGTCTGTCACATTCCTCAATGCTGAAAATTTTTCCTTCTTTGGTTATGAGTCTGTTCTCTCCTTCTTTGAATATCACGCTGGCTCCATCAGCTGTGGCTGCCTTCACCGATATGAAGTCCTGAGGATATGATGGGATGAATAAGGCTCCCCTTAAGGTTACCAGGACAGGTTTTCCTTCAATGTCCTGGAGTAACACTTCTGCATCACCTCTTTTTAGTGCCACTTTGTTTCTTCTGGTCCCGTCTGCTAGCTCCATGTAATGTTTGTTTGGGTTGAAAAACTCATCAAATCTTATGAATTTGTCTTCTTGTGTTATGATGTGTGATGTAGCGCCACAGTCTACCATCAGTCCATTTTTTCTGATATTTTCCGGAGGGACTTTTTGACTGACCTTGAATACAAAAGTTTGCTCATCTTCCTTATCTTTGTCTTGGATGTCTGTGTTTTGTTTGACCGAGTCTTCTTTGGGCTTGGATTTTCTTCTGCATGTCTCATCGGTGTGGGTTGTGCTTCTGTGATAGCTGCACCATTTTGGCCCTGATTTTTGGTGACAAGCTTTTGCCATATGGCCACGGTTTCCACATCCATAGCAGATCACCGTTGACATGTCCACTTTCATTACATTGTCTGATTTGGTTTTGCTGTCAAACTTTTCAGTCTCTTCATAACTTCTTAGTTTACTCTTGAACTGAATAAACGTCATTTCTTCACTGCTCTGAGTTACGTGAATGACGAAGGGCTTGTACGGTTCTGGAAGCCCTTTCATAACCATAGCGATCATCAGCTCATCACTTATCACCTGTTTTGTGTTTCTCAGAGCGGTGACTGCCTTTTCTGCTCTGATCATGTAATCTGTTATTGTTTCGTCGGGTTCCTTCTTGAGTGAGCATAGTTCGCTGTACAGGGAAATAATTCTGGGCTTACCCTGGCTGGCGTAATGATCCCGTAATATTTTCAAAGCTTTTCGACCGTCATCTGCGGCTTCCCTCATTACCAATGATAGACTTTTATCATCGAGGAACTGGATAAGCTCAGCGTAGCATTCTGCATTTTTATCTGGGTCGGGCTCAACAGTTGAAAGTATTGTCTCTTTCAAACCTTCGAGTCGCATGTGTCCCAGAAACTTTACTTCCCAAAGCTCGTAGTTGTTTTCGTCTCCATCGAAAACCAAACGTTGCCATCTTCCTCCTTTTGTTCGTTGCCTGGGCCCATAACCTGTTGCGTTTAAGTTTGCAGCTTCTTCGTTTTCCATGTTTCGGAAGGAATTCACAAGTTTGCCTTGTTTGAATCGTCTTTTATTTTCTTCTTCACAGCTCCGGGAATCAACATCGGTTAGCCATGGGACATGTACAGTACAGAGTGAGGGAAAAATTCCCGCCAGCACCGCTATACCAAAAAAAGAACACTGACGTAGAAGTTAACGTCAAGTTAGCTGAACAGTCGCGAAAAACTAAAACAAGTCCCAAACCTTGTCATAAAGTGCCATACATTTCCTGAGAGTAGATACAAATAAAACATATGTATACTAGAATGTAAACTCAAATAAAACTAATGAGATCACCTATCTCAACAGTCCTTATGTCCTTTGCTTCCTCATGCCTGGTTGTTTCATTGACATTCAGTTCTACCTTGCCATGTTTATTTGTACATTTGTATATTTGTGTGTACTATTTATGTTCAATTAAAAAAAAAAAAAAAAAAAAGAATGAGAGGCTGAGAAAATCTCCATGTCTCTCTCTCTCCCCCCCTTAATGCCCCCCCCCCCTCTTCCTCACGGCGGCCGACGCAATGTGATTCTCGCCGTTGTTGTGGAAGTAGGGTAAAGGATTCCCCGCGTCGGTGCGAGCGATGCGTTTCAAGGCGTATTGCATGTGTGTATGGAGGGGGGGGTCTACAGGATACCGCAGGCCGGCAATGGTGCACCTTCTGCGGACATCGATCACCGAAACGTCGGCGTGGAGCTCCCGGAGCAGCCGGCGTGTACATGTGAATGAATGGAGGAGCTAATGTGTGTGTGGTGGTGGTGGTGGTGGGGGGGGGGGGGGGGGGGCGTTTCGGCTTGACGGGAAAGAAACCAAATGTGTCACAAATGCAAAAGTTTGGTGCTGTGTGCTATGCATACAAGCACAACAAAAAGAAACTTGACTCAAGAGGTGAGAAGGGAGTTTTCATTGGATATGACAAAAATAGTCCAGCTTATTTTGTATATTATCCAAATAGTGAAAGAGTACTAAAACAGACTGCTAAAATTTGTGTCGAACCCATCTCCAGAGCAACAAACCCAGACAGAGATGAGCTCAGACCAGGATGATGATGATGATGATGATGATGATGATGATGATGATGATGATGATGATGATGATGATTATGATCAGTTAGACATTTAAAGAGGCAAGGAGTTCCCTCAATGCTGACAAGTGGATGAAATCTATGGACGAAGAGATGGAGTCATTGAGAGAGAAGAACACTTTTACCCTAACACAGCTACCCCAAGGCAAGTGTGCAGTGGGGGTGGGGGTGGGGGGTGGGGGGCGTATGCGCTAAAAAGAAATGAAGATGGCACAAACAAATATAAAGCTCGTTATGTTGCTAAGGGCTACAGTCAAAAGTATGGCACGGATTTCGAGGAAACATTTTCTCCAACAGCAAATATGACAAGTGTGAGGGTGTTTATGCAGAAATCAGTTCCGGAAAATTTGTTCTTACACCAAATGGATGTAAAGACAGCCTATCTTCATGCACCCATAGATTGTGAGCTCTGTGTAGAACAACCAGAAGGGTATGAAGTGACAAATAAAAAACAGAAGCTGGTGTGTAAACTTAAAAAGTCACTATACGTCCATGAACAAGCCGGTCGTCATTGGGATCTGATGCTCCATTCTTACTTGATTGACAATGACTTTATTCAGAATGAAGCAGATCATTGTGTTTATGTCAAAGAAAACCAAAATGACAAGGTCATCATCATAATATGGGTAGATGATTTAATCATAGCTGCGAGTGATGAGGAAGTAATGAAAGAGGTGAAAATCATGCTTACAGCTAGATTTAAAATGAAGGACATGGGCAAAGTGATCAAAATCAATACCCAGAAAATATGTCAGTCAGAAGAGTGTGTTAAGATGTCACAAAGAAAATATGTGGAAAGGTAGCCCTACAGTATTGTCCAACACAAGAGATGCCGGCACATGTTATGACAAAGCCTGCATCACAGTTTAAGTTGTTGAATTTTTCAAAGTTGTTGTTTGTTGTTTGGGTCATGAGTATTTTATTTTGATGTAAATGGGCAAAGATACCAATAATATGAGAGCAAGTGGGGGCGTTGTTAACTGAGAAATATGCTCTCAATTATTTTCCGTTTTATTTCCAAGGGCCAGTCTCAGCTTCCGGTCAACAGGATCCCGCAGACCGGCCAAGGTGCACCTTCTTCGGACACGGATCCCCGTGACGTCGGCGTGAAGCTCCGGGAGCACCAGACATGCACATATGAATAAGCGAAGGAGTCAACTCCATAAGTCCTCCACTCAGGGCCTCGGTGTCACTGAATCAAGCAATTTGGTTTTTAATGTGTAAAAATCGGCTTAACATTGAGGTGGAAAACACAGCGGTATCGTTAAAATACAGTAACAGGGTGATAACATCCATGTAAGAAGTGGAGGGGGATTTATTGCACTCACGGCCCCACTCGTTTATTCCTCTCATACACAGCGGCCAGATCACCTGCTGGAGCTCCAAGCGCTGTGCACAGTCGGATGCCGCCATCTAGCGGACATAAAATGTAAGGAAGCGGAGGGAGAAAGCCATCCGGTGTTCCCCGAGTAGCGGCGACGAACGAGTTTAGAGCCGTGGAGAAGGTTTGCTTCCCCCCCAACCTCTCTTTCTTACTTCTTCTTCTTCTTCTTCTTCTTCTTCTTCTTCTTCTTCTTCTTCTTCTTCTTCTTCTTCTTCTTCTTCTTCTTCTTCTTCCCCTTCTTCTTCTTCTTCTTCTTCTTCTTCTTCTTCTTCTTCTTCTTCTTCTTCTTCTTCTTCTTCTTCTTCTTCTTCTTCTTCTTCTTCTTCTTCTTCTTCTTCTTTTGTCTTTTCCCGTCAGGTGTGGCCACAGCAAGTCAACTTTCTCCATCTAACCCTATTCTCCGTATCCTCCTCTCTCACACCAACTACCTTCATATCCTCTCTCACCACGTCCATAAATCCTCTCTTTGGTCTTCCTCGAGACCTCTTGCCTTGCAGCTCCAATTCCAGCATCCGTCTACCAATATATTCTCTATCCCTCCTCTGTACATGACCGAACCATCTCAGTCTGGCTTCTCTGACCTTCTCTCCAAAACATCGAACATGTGCTGTTCCTCTGATACTCATTCCTGATCCTATCAATCCTGGTCACTCCGTAAGAGAACCTCAACATCTTCATATCTGCAACCTCTAGTTCTGCCTGCTGTCTTTTTGTCATTGTAACAGTTTCTAGTCCATACATCATCGCTGGTCTCACCACTGTCTTGTACACCTTTGTACACCTTGGTAATGGGCAATCCCGTATCTGACCGTGTGACAAAGCCAAGCAGTGCAGACAATGTGAGACGATCAACTAGAACCAAAAAGAAGCCCAGTTACTTTAATAGTTATGTGACTAGTGCTATTGACGATGACCAAGTGTTCACTAACATTGACTACTGTTATAGACTGGCGTGTGGTGTCCCACAGACATTTAAAGAGGCAAGGAGTTCACTTAATGCTGACAAGTGGATGAAATCTATGGACGAAGAGATGGAGTCATTGAGAGAGAAGAACACTTTTACCCTAACACAGCTACCCCAAGGCAAGTGTGCAGTGGGGGTGGGGGTGGGGGGTGGGGGGCGTAAGCGCTAAAAAGAAATGAAGATGGCACAAACAAATATAAAGCTCGAAATGTTGCTAAGGCCTACAGTCAAAAGTATGGCACGGATTTCGAGGAAACATTTTCTCCAACAGTAAATATGACAAGTGTGAGGGTGTTTATGCAGAAATCAGTTCCGGAAAATTTGTTCTTACACCAAATGGATGTAAAGACAGCCTATCTTCATGCACCCATAGATTGTGAGCTCTGTGTAGAACAACCAGAAGGGTATGAAGTGACAAATACAAAACAGAAGCTGGTGTGTAAACTTAAAAAGTCACTATACGTCCCTGAACAGGTCGGTCGTCATTGGGATCTGATGCTCCATTCTTACTTGATTGACAATGACTTTATTCAGAATGAAGCAGATCATTGTGTTTATGTCAAAGAAAACCAAAATGACAAGGTCATCATCATAATATGGGTAGATGATTTAATCATAGCTGCGAGTGATGAGGAAGTAATGAAAGAGGTGAAAATCATGCTTACAGCTAGATTTAAAATGAAGGACATGGGCAAAGTGATCAAAATCAATACCCAGAAAATATGTCAGTCAGAAGAGTGTGTTAAGATGTCACAAAGAAAATATGTGGAAAGGTAGCCCTACAGTATTTTCCAACACAAGAGATGCCGGCACATGTTATGACAAAGCCTGCATCACAGTTTAAGTTGTTGAATTTTTCAAAGTTGTTGTTTGGGTCATGAGTATTTTATTTAGATGTAAATGGGCAAAGATACCAATAATATGAGAGCAAGTGGGGGCGTTGTTAACTGAGAAATATGCTCTCAATTATTTTCCGTTTTATTTCCAAGGGCCAGTCTCAACTTCCCAGTCAACAGGACCCCGCAGACCGGCCAAGGTGCACCTTCTTCGGACACGGATCCCTGTGACGTCGGCGTGAAGCTCCGGGAGCACCAGACATGCACATATGAATAAGCGGAGGAGTCGATTCCATAAGTCCTCCACTCACGGCCTCGGTGTCACTGAATTGAGCAATCTGGTTTTTTAATGTTTAAAAATCGGCTTAACATTGAGGTCGAAAAAACAGCGGTATCGTTAAAAGACAGTAACAGGGTGATAACATCCATGTAAGAAGTGGAGGGGGATTTATTGCACTCACGGCCCCACTCGTTTATTCCTCTCATACACAGCGGCCAGATCACCTGCTGGAGCTCCAAGCGCTGTGCACAGTCGGATGCCGCCATCTAGCGGACATAAAATGTAAGGAAGCGGAGGGAGAAAGCCATCCGGTGTTCCCCGAGTAGCGGCGACGAACGAGTTTAGAGCCGTGGAGAAGGTTTGCTTCCCCCCCACCCTCTCTTTCTAACTTCTTCTTCTTCTTCTTCTTCTTCTTCTTCTTCTTCTTCTTCTTCTTCTTCTTCTTCTTCTTCTTCTTCTTCTTCTTCTACAGTTTCTAGTCCATACATCATCGCTGGTCTCACCACTGTCTTGTACACCTTTGTACACCTTGGAAATGGGCAGCCCCGTATCTGACCGTGTGACACAGCCAAGCAGTGCAGACAATGTGAGACGATCAACTAGAACCAAAAAGAAGCCCAGTTACTTTAATGGTTATGTGACTAGTGCTATTGACGATGACCAAGTGTTCACTAACATTGACTACTGTTATAGACTGGCGTGTGGTGTCCCACAGACATTTAAAGAGGCAAGGAGTTCCCTCAATGCTGACAAGTGGATGAAATCTATGGACGACGAGATGGAGTCATTGAGAGAGAACAACACTTTGACCCTAACACAGCTACCCCAAGGCAAGTGTGCAGTGGGGGTGGGGGGGTGGGTGTATGCGCTAAAAAGAAATGAAGTTGGCACAAACAAATATAAAGCTCGTTATTTTGCTAAGGGCTACAGTCAAAAGTATGGCATGGATTTTGAGGAAACATTTTCTCCAACAGCAAATATGACAAGTGTGAGGGTGTTCATGCAGAAATCAGTTCAGGAAAATTTGGCAGGTCGTCATTGGAATCTGATGCTCCATTCTTACTTGATTGACAACAACTTTATTCAGAATGAAGCAGATCATTGTGTCTATGTCAAAGAAAACCAAAATGACAAAGTCATCATCATAATATGGGTAGATGATTTAATCATAGCTGCGAGTGATGAGGAAGTAATGAAAGAGGTGAAAATCATGCTTACAGCTAGATTTAAAATGAAGGACTTGGGCAAACTGATCAAAATCAATACCCAGAAAATATGTCAGTCAGAAGAGTGTGTTAAGATGTCACAAAGAAAATATGTGGAAAGGTAGCCCTACAGTATTGTCCAACACAAGAGATGCCGGCACATGTTATGACAAAGCCTGCATCGCAGTTTAAGTTGTTGAATTTTTCAAAGTTGTTGTTTGGGTCATGAGTATTTTATTTTGATGTAAATGGGCAAAGATACCAATAATATGAGAGCAAGTGGGGGCGTTGTCAACTGAGAAATATGCTCTCAATTATTTTCCGTGTTATTTCGAAGGGCCAGTCTCAGCTTCCGGTCAACAGGACCCCGCAGACCGGCCAAGGTGCACCTTCTTCGGACACGGATCCCCGTGACGTCGGCGTGAAGTTCCGGGAGCACCAGACATGCACTTATGAATAAGCGGAGGAGTCAACTCCATAAGTCCTCCACTCAGGGCCTCGGTGTCACTGAATCGAGCAATTTGGTTTTTAATGTTTAAAAATCGGCTTAACATTGAGGTGGAAAACACAGCGGTATCGTTAAAATACAGTAACAGGGTGATAACATCCATGTAAGAAGTGGAGGGGGATTTATTGCACTCACGGCCCCACTCGTTTATTCCTCTCATACGCAGCGGCCAGATCACCTGGTGGGGCTCCAAGCGCTGTGCACAGTCGGATGCCGCCATCTAGCGGACATAAAATGTAACGAAGCGGAGGGAGAAAGCCATCCGGTGATCCCCAAGTAGCGGCGACGAACGAGTTTAGAGCCGTGGAGAAGATTTGCTTTGGGTAGATGATTTAATTATTGCAGCAGAGTGTTGCATGGTTTTCAGGGAGGAGTTGAGAAAGGGTCTGGGTGGTCAGGGAGAGCTTCCAGATGATTGGACAACAACAGCTAGTGTGATCAGGGAGACAGGTAGAAGAGTACTTGGTGTGTCATCTGGAAGGAAAGTAGATAAGGAGACTTGGTGGTGGAATGAGGAAGTGCAGGAGTGTATACAGAGAAAATGGTTAGCGAAGAAGACGTGGGATACTGGGAGGACTGAAGAGAACAGACAGGAGTTCAGGGAGATGCGGCGAAAGGTAAAGATAGAGGTAGCAAAGGCAAAACAAAGGGCTTATGATGACTTGTATGCTCGGTTGGATAGTAAGGAGGCTGAAAATGATCTATACAAGTTGGCGAAACAGAGAGATAAAGATGGAAAGGATGTACAACAGGTCCGGGTGATAAAGGACAGAGAGGGAAATGTATTGACAGATGCTAGAAGAGTGACAGGAAGATGGAAAGAGTACTTTGAAGAGCTGATGAATGTGGAAAATGAAAGAGAGGCAAGGGTAGAAGAGGTGATTATTGTAGACCACAAAGTAGCAAAAATGAGTAAAAGTGAAGTGAGGAAGGCATTGAAGAGGATGAAGAGTGGAAAAGCAGTTGGTCCTGATGATATACCTGTGGAGGTGTGGAAGTGTCTAGGAGAGGCAGCGGTAGATTTTCTGACTAGATTATTCAACAGGATCTTAGAGAGTGAGAAGATGCCTGAAGAATGGAGACAAAGTGTGATGGTGCCTATTTTTAAGAATAAAGGGGATGTGCAGAATTGTGGCAACTACAGAGGGATAAAGTTGATGAGCCATACAATGAAGTTATGGGAAAGAGTAGTGGAAACTAGACTGAGAGCAGAAGTCAGCATTTGTGAACAGCAGTATGGCTTCATGCCTAGGAAGAGTACTACAGATGCAGTATTTGCGTTGAGAATGCTAATAGAAAAGTACAGAGAAGGCCAGAGGGAGCTGCATTGCGTTTTCGTAGACCTAGAAAAAGCATATGACAGGGTGCCAAGAGAGGAGCTCTGGTATTGTATGAGGAAGTCTGGAGTGGCAGAGAAGTATGTTAGACTGGTGCAGGACATGTATGCCAGCTGTGAGACACTGGTACGGTGTGCTGTAGGGGTAACCGAGAAGTTCAAGGTGGAGGTGGGACTCCATCAGGGATCAGCTCTGAGCCCCTTCTTGTTCGCAATGGTGATGGGTAGGCTGACAGATGAGGTTGGACAGGAATCCCCATGGACCATGATGTTTGCGGATGACATTGTGATCTGTAGTGAGAGCAGACAACAGGTAGAGGAAAATCTAGAGAGGTGGAGGTATGCTCTGGAAAGGAGAGGAATGAAAGTTAGTCACAGCAAGACAGAATATATGTGTGTGAACGAGAGGAACTCGGGTGGAGCGGTGAGGCTACAGGGAGTGGAGATCAAGAAGCTGGAGGATTTCAGGTACTTAGGGTCAACAGTCCAGAGCAACGGAGAGTGCGTAAAAGAGGTGAAGAGACGGGTCCAAGCAGGTTGGAATGGCTGGAGAAAAGTGTCAGGGGTACTATGTGATAGAAGACTATCGGCCAGAATAAAAGGAAAGGTGTACAAGACAGTGGTGAGACCAGCGATGATGTTTGGACTAGAAACTGTTCCAATGACCAAAAGACAGCAGACAGAACTAGAGGTTGCAGAGATGAAGATGTTGAGGTTCTCTTTGGGAGTGACCAGGATGGATAGGATCAGGAATGAGTCTATCAGAGGGACGGCACATGTTTGATGTTTTGGAGAGAAGGTCAGAGAAGCCAGACTGAGATGGTTCGGTCATGTACAGAGAAGAGATAGTGAATATATTGGTAGACGGATGCTGGAAATGGAGCTGCCAGGCAATAGGTCTCGAGGAAGACCAAAGAGAAGATTTATGGACGTAGTGAGAGAGGATATGAAGGTAGCTGGTGTGAGAGAGGAAGATACAGAGAATAGGGTTAGATGGAGAAGGTTGACTCGCTGTGGCGACCCCTGACGGGAAAAGCCGAAAGAAGAAGAAGAAGATTTAATTATTGCAGCAAGCAGCAATGATGCACTCAGCACATTTAAACAGAACATGAAATTCAAGTTCAACATGAAAGACCTGGGGAAACTATCATATTTTTTGGGCATACAATTTGAACAAAAGGGGGATGAAATCAAAATGAACCAGACAAAGTACATCCTAAAAATGCTAGAGAGAGTTGGAATGCCAGAATGTAAAGCAAGATCTACTCCAAGTGAGCAAAAATTAGAGGGCATCCCTGTAGCTGATGAAAATGAGCAAAGTGAACCTGTCGACCCCAAAGAATATCGTGAGATTGTAGGCAGTCTTATTTATGCCATGACTTGCACCAGACCTGATATCAGCTGGATAGTGAGCAAACTATCACAGAATCTGGCAATGCCAAAAGTAGAAAACTTAGTAGCTGCAAAACATGTTCTGAGGTATTTGAAGGGGACAGCTGATTATGAACTAAGTTTCAAGAAAAATAAGGAGGATTTGAACCTGATAGCTTACAGTGATTCAGACTGGGCATCATCTGTAGAAGACAGACGTAGCACTACAGGCTACTGTTTCAGTTTAACAAAACAAGGCCCAGCCATTGCATGGAAGTCAAGGAAACAGCCCACAGTGGCCCTGTCAACATGTGAGGCTGAATACATCGGCCTAGCCACCACCGCACAAGAAAACATGTACCTGTCTCAACTGTTAAACGGTATGGACAACAAAATGTACAGTTGCACAACAATCTACGGAGACAATCAGGGGGCCATCGCACTGAGTAAGAATCCTGTAGACAGACAAAGGTCAAAACACATTGATGTAAAATATCATTTCATTCGTGAAGCACTCAGTGAGGGTTAAATAAATCTTATCTATTGTCCATCAGAGGACATGTTGGCAGACATCTTGACAAAACCCATGACAAAGGTAAAAATAGAAAAATTCAAAAAGTGGTTCTTTGGAAATTAAAATGTCCAAAGTTTTTTTTTTTGGGATGTTGAGATCAAGAGGGGGTGTTGAGATAGGTGATCTCATTAGTTTTATTTGAGTTTACATTGTAGTATACATATGTTTTATTTGTATCTACTCTCAGGAAATGTATGGCACTTTATGACAAGGTTTGGGACTTGTTTTAGTTTTTTGCGACTGTTCAGCTAACTTGACGTTAACTTCTACGTCAGTGTTCTTTTTTTGGTATAGCGGTGCTGGCGGGAATTTTTCCCTCACTCTGTACTGTACATGTCCCATGGCTAACCGATGTTGATTCCCGGAGCTGTGAAGAAGAAAATAAAAGACGATTCAAACAAGGCAAACTTGTGAATTCCTTCCGAAACATGGAAAACGAAGAAGCTGCAAACTTAAACGCAACAAGGACATTCGTTCTGTATGTAATCAGAAGTTAATAGTGTTAACGGTTTGTGAGAAATTTACAATGCTAGACAAAAAAAGAAATTAAAAGGAAATAATTAAATCAATAGATAGACTAATAAAAAATTAAAACGAAAAAAGATTGCAAGGGGAATACAACATATAATTAAGTTGGCGATTCACAAGGAATCTCAGACATCAAACTGTATATTTTTTGTTGTTTATATATAAACATATACAAAACAAACATATGTTGTTTGTTGTTGTTTATTTTTGGGATATATTGAGGAATATTTGTTGGAAAGGAGTCACAATCGCTTTTTGATAATGTCGAAGTGTATAGGTGGCTATAGAATTTAAAGATTTCTGTGGAAATTATAGCTTCATCTGTAATTTCCTTGTTGTTAAGACGGGCTTCCGCTTTGCTCCGCTCCTCCGCTCCTCCGCTCTTCCGCTCGGGCCCTGGAACTCCCGATCTGCGGGACTTCGGTGAATTCCGGGCCAGTCTTCTGCTCTTCTGCTCTCCTCCGCTTCTTCGCTCCCCCGCTTTGGACCCTGGAACTCCCGAACTGGGCCGGGCTTCTGCCCTCCGCCTCTCCTCTGCTCATCCGCTCCAGGCCCTGGCACTCCTTGTCATCCAGTCATTCGCATGTGCGTGCCCGGAGGTCCGGGAGCTCCACTCAAACGTCCGGGGGATAAGGGTAAGGGGTCCTGCTCCCCCCCCCCCTCGCCGCCTCTGAGAAGAGAAACATCTCCTCCGCTCCTCCGCTCCTCCGCTTCTCAGCTCCTCCGCTCCTCCGCTGCGGAACCAGGTACTACCGATCCGCCAGACTCAGGTGAATTGCGGACAGGGCTTTTGCTGTCCTCCGCTCCTCCGCTTTGGGCCCTGGAACTCCCGAACCGCTGGACATAAGCGAATCAAGGCCGGGCATCTGCCCTCCTCCGCTCCTCAGCTCATCCGCTCGAGGCCCTGGTACTCCCAGTCCGCTGGAACCCCCCCATCCCCACCCACCCACCAAAACAAACTCTCACACACACATAAACACACGCACACACACACACACACACACACACACACACACACACACACACACACACACACACACACACACACACACAGACACACAGACACACAGACACAAACACACACACACACACACACACACACACACACCTGAACTCGTCATAGCTGTGCTAATAGCATTGGCCGAAACGTATCCACAACAAAACAAACATTAGCTCATCCACTCATTCACATATGTGTGTGCCCAGAGGTACGGGAGCTCCAGTCATACGTCCGGGTGATCTATGTCCGGAGAAGGCTCACATTGGCCGGTCTAAGGGGTCCTGCTGCCCCCAAGCTTCCCCGCCTTTGAGAAGAGAAACATAACTCCGCTCCTCCGCTTCTCAACTCCTCTGCTCCTCCGCTATGGGCCCTGGTACTCCCGATCCTCCGAACTCAGGCGAATAGCGTGACGTACTTCTGCTCTCCTATAAGCCCCTACACACTTCAAACACGGCTGTTATCACCCTGTTACTGCATTACAATGACACCCATTTGCTTTTGATCTCAGTGTCTGCCACCGTAAGGAAAAAGCGGGGGGACGGGGGGGGGGGGGGGGGACATAAGGGCATTCGTTCTGTATGTAATCAGAAGTTAATAGTGTTAACGGTTTGCGAGAAATTTTTAATGCTAGACAAAAACAGAAAATTAAAAGGAAATAATTAAATAAATAGATAGAAAAATAAAATTAAAAACTAAAAAAAAAATTGTAAGGGGAATATAACATGTAATTAAGTTGGCCGTTCACAAGGAATCTCAGACATCAAACTGTTTTTAATTGAACATAAATAGTACACACAAATATACAAATGTACAAATAAACATGGCAAGGTAGAACTGAATGTCAATGAAACAACCAGGGATGAGGAAGCAACGGACATAAGGACATTTGTTCTGTATGTAATCAGAAGTTAATAGTGTTAACGGTTTGTGAGAAATTTACAGTGCTAGACAAAAAAAGAAATTAAAAGGAAATAATTAAATCAATAGATAGACAAATAAAAAATTAAAACGAAAAAAAAATTGCAAGGGGAATATAACATGTAATTAAGTTGTTTTTCTTTTTTTTCCAAAAAAAGGAATCTCAGACATGGGTAACTGTATATTTTTTAGTTTTTGGATTTTTCCATAAGTTTTACGGATTTTTTTTTATAATTCAAAATCGTTTATGAAGAAATTAAAATTTGGGGAGCATTTTTGCATTCTGTTTTTGTGAATGAAGAACTTGGCCAGGCCTAAAAGAACATTGACACAGAGTTCATCTGTTATGTTGCTTATAAGGAAACCAAATGTGATATCATCTTTTGAGAGGGAAACTGGTGACGATGGAATGAGAATGAGAAAAAATATATGGTCAGTGGTTTCAATGTTGTCTTCACAAAATGTACAAATATTATCTTCAAAAGTAAAGCGTACCCGCAATAATTCCTTAGATGGGTAGATGTCATTCATAATTTAGAAGTGGGTCTCTTCTTGCCTTGGGGGGTATGGGTAGAGTCAGACACATAGTTTGCAGCGTGGCAGTCGATTCCTTATCAAATTTATTTCAAATATTATTTTTGTTTTGACGTCCAGGGAACAAATTTCCTGTGAAACATGTCCTAATAAAGGAGTTGCTGCACTTTCTGTCCAGAATTGAGATTCCCTGGAGTGATAGTCGGGGTAACTGTGGTTGTACGGTTTGGTGCGTCATTATATTTTTGGTCAGGAATACAAATTGTCGAGGCAGTGCGTTTCGTAACTTTATCAACTCTAATATGGGAGGCTTAAATCTGTGTGTAGTACAGAACTGTTCATAGTCTAGACGACTGCCATTGTCATCCATCAAGTCAATTATTGACCATATACCTTTCTCAAAGCATTCCTTGTAAAACAGAGGTATATTGCCACGCAGTACATATCTATTGTTCCAAATTGTTCCCCCCCCCCACACCACCACCACCCCACACACACACATTAGCTCCTCCATTCATTCACATGTACACGCCGGCTGCTCCGGGAGCTCTACGCCGACGTTTCGGGGATCGATGTCCGGAGAAGGTGCACCATTGCCGGTCTGCGGTGTCCTGTAGACCCCCCCCCTCCATACACACATGCAATACGCCTTGAAACGCATCGCTCGCACCGGCGTCCTACTGCCCCCAAACTTCCCATCCTCTGCCTTTGAGAAGAGAAACATTACCTCCGCTCCTCCATTCCTCCGCTTCTCCGCTCCACCGCTCCTCCGCTCCTCCGCGATGGGCCCTGGTACCCCCCCCCCACCTAAACAAACTCTCACACATACACACACGAACACACTCACACAGACACAAAAACAAACAAACACACACACACACACACACACACACACACACACACCTTAACTCATCATAGCTGTGCTAATAGCATTAGCCGAAACGCATCCACAACCAAACAAACATTAGCTCATCCACTCATTCACATGTGTGTGCCCAATGGTCCGGCAGCTCCAATCATACGACCGGGGGATCTATGTCCGGAGAATGCTCACATTAGCCCGTCTAAGGGGTTCTTCTGCCCCCAAGCTTCCCCGCCTCTGAGAGAAGAAACATTACCTTCGCTCCTCTGCTCCTCCGCTTCTCAGCTCCACCGCTCCTCCGCGATGGGCCCTGGTACTCCCCCCCCCTCCCCCCCCACCTAAACAAACTCTCACACAAAATCCCTCACACACACACAAAAACACACAAACACGCACACACACACATACACACACACCTTAACTCATAGCTGTGCTAATAGCATTAGCCGAAACGCATTCACAACCAAACAAACATTAGCTAAACCACTCATTCACATGTGTGTGCCCAATGGTACTCCCTGTCCACGACCCCCCCCCCCCACCAAAAGAGCCTCTCACACACACACACACACACACAAAGACACTCACACACACACAGACACACACATAATCACATACACATACCTTAAGTCTTCATAGCTGTGCTAATAGCTTTAGCCGAAACGCATCCACAACCAAACAAACATTAGCTCATCCACTCATTCACATGTGTGTGCCCTGGTACTCCGTGTCCGCGACCCCCCCCCCCCCCACCAAAACAAACTATCACACACATACACAAAGACACTCACACACACACACACACTGACACACATACACACATTAAGTCATCATAGCTGTGCTAATAGCATTAGCCGAAACGCATCCACAACCAAAGAAACATTAGCTCATCCATTCATTCACATGTGTGTGCTAACTGGGCCGCTTCTCCGCTCCACCGCTCCTCCACTATGGGCCCTGGTACTCCCGATCCGCCGGACTCAGGAGAATTAAGAATAAGAATCAGAACAACTTTTATAATCCCGAAGGAAATTGCAGTGCCAGAGTTACAGAAAATATAACAGTAATAAATAATAAAAGAAAGGCAGAATTATAAATAAAAATAAACTATAAACTATAAAGTGTTTCAGTGAAACTATAAAGTGTCTTAGTAAGCAGTGATAAAACTATAAGTGTCTTAGTAACAAGTGAGGTAAGGAGTGCACAATAGTATGATAGAGGGGAACATTATAGTGTAGCTGTTATGAGATGAGATGAAATATTGCACAATGTAGCTGTTATGAAATGAAATATTGCACAGTTTCTGAATATTGCACAGAAATGAGATATTGCACATTTTTGTTTGTTTTTAAGTTAAAGATAGGTTTTTATGGTTGCCGGCGGCTGAATGGGACATGCTTCTGCCCTCCATCCGCTCCACAGCTCATCCGCTCCAGGCCCAGCTACCCCCTGTCCGCGCCCCCCCCCCACCTAAACAAACTGTCACACACATATACACAATCGCACACACAAACACACACACACACACACACACACACACACACACACACAAGAACACACAAACACACAAACACACAAACACACAAACACACACACACACACACCTTAAAGTCATCATACCTGTGCTAATAGCTCCCAAGCTTCCCCGCCTCTGAGAAGAGAAACAATACCTCCGCTACTCCGCTCCTCCGCTTCTCAGCTCCACCGCTCCTCCGCTATGGGCCCTGGTACTCCCCCCCCCCCACCAAAACAAACTCTCACAAAAAATCACTCACACACACACAAAAACACACAAACACACACACACACACACATACACACACACCTTAACTCATCATAGCTGTGCTAATAGCTTTAGCCGAAACGCATCCACAACCAAACAAACATTAGCTCATCCACTCATTCACATGTGTGTGCCCTGGTACTCCGTGTCCGCGACCCCCCCCCCACCAAAACAAACTATCACACACATACAAAAAGACACTCACACACAAACACACTATGACACAAATACACACATTAAGTCATCATAGTTGTGCTAATAGCATTAGCCGAAATGCATCTACAACCAAACAAACATTAGCTCATCCACTCATTCACATGTGTGTGCCCAATGGTTCGCTTCTCCGCTCCACCGCTCCTCCGCTATGGGCCCTGGTACTCCCGATCCGCCGGACTCAGGAGAATTATGGGACGTGCTTCTGCCCTCCATCCGCTCCACAGCTCATCCGCTCCAGGCCCAGCTACCCCCTGTCCGCGCCCCCCCCCCCCACCTAAACAAACTGTCACACACATATACACAAACGCACACACAAAAACACACACACACACACACACAAGAACACACAAACACACAAACACACACACACCTTAAGTCATCATAGCTGTGCTAATAGCTCCCAAGATTCCCCGCCTCTGAGAGGAGAAACAATACCTCCGCTACTCCGCTCCTCCGCTTCTCAGCTCCTCCGCTTCTCAGCTCCACCGCTCCTCGGCTATGGGCCCTGGTACCCCCCCCCCACCTAAACACACTCACTCACACACAAAAACACACAAACACACACACGCACACACACACACACACACATACACAAACACACCTTAACTCATCATAGCTGTCCTAATAGCATGAGCCGAAACGCATCCACTACCAAACAAACATTAGCTCATCCACTCATTCACATGTGTGTGCCCAATGGTCCGGGAGCTCCAATCATACGTCCGGGGGATCTATATCTGGAGAAGGCTCACAGTGGCTGGTCTAAGGCGTCCTACTGCCCCCAAACTTCCCATCCTCTGCCTTTGAGAAGAGAGAAATTACCTCCGCTCCTCCATTCCTCCGCTTCTCCGCTCCACAGCTCTTCCGCGATGGGCCTTGGTACCCCCCCCCCCACCTAAACAAACTCTCACACACACACACACGAACACCCTCACACAGACACAAAAACAAACAGACACACACACACACACACACACACACACACACACACACACACCTTAACTCATCATAGCTGTGCTAATAGCATTAGCCGAAATGCATCCACAACCAAACAAACATTAGCTCATCCACTCATTCACATGTGTGTGCCCAATGGTCCGGGAGCTCCAATCATACGTTCGGGGGATCTATGTCCGGAGAATGCTCACATTAGCCCGTCCAAGTGGTTCTGATGCCCCCAAGCTTCCCCGCCTCTGAGAGGAGAAACTATGCCTCTGCTACTCCGCTCCTCCGCTCCTCCGCTTCTCAGCTCCACTGCTCCTCCGCTTTGGGCCCTGGAATTCCCGAACCGCTGGACATAAGCGAATCAAGTCCGGGCATCTGCCCTCCTCCGCTCCTCAGCTCATCCGCTCGAGGCCCTGGTACTCCCTGTCCGCGACCCCCCCCCACCTAAACAAACTCACACACACACACACACACAAACACACACACAGACATACACACACACACACACCTTAACTCATCTTAGCTGTGCTAATAGCATTAGCCGAAACGCATCCACAACCAAACAAACATTAGCTCATCCACTCATTCACATGTGTGTGCCCAATGGTCCGGCAGCTCCAATCATACGACCGAGGGATATATGTCCGGAGAATGCTCACATTAGCCCGTCTAAGGGGTTCTTCTGCCCCCAAGCTTCCCCGCCTCTGAGAGAAGAAACATTACCTCCGCTCCTCCGCTCCTCCGCTCCTCCGCTTCTCAGCTCAACTGCTCCTCTGCTATGGGCCCTTGTACTCCCCCCCCCACCTAAACAAACTCTCACACAAAATCACTCACACACACACAAAAACACACAAACACACACACACACACACACACGTACACACACACCTTAACTCATCATAGCTGTGCTAATAGCATTAGCCGAAACGCATCCACAACCAAACAAACATTAGCTCATCCACTCATTCACATGTGTGTGCCCTATGGTACTCCCTGTCCGCGACCCCCCCCCCCCCACCAAAAGAGCCTCTCACACACACACACACAGACACACATATACACTCATACACACACCTTAAGTCTTCATAGCTGTGCTAATAGCTTTAGCCGAAACGCATCCACAACCAAACAAACATTAGCTCATCCACTCATTCACATGTGTGTGCCCTGGTACTCCTTGTCCGTGACCCCCCCCCCCCCACCAAAACAAACTATCACACACATACACAAAGACACTCACACACACACACACACTGACACATATACACACATTAAGTCATTATAGCTGTGCTAATAGCTTTAGCCGAAATGCATCCACAACCAAACAAACATTAGCTCATCCACTCATTCACATGTGTGTGCCCAATGGTCCGCTTCTCCGCTCCACCGCTCCTCCGCTATGGGCCCTGGTACTCCCGATCCGCCGAACTCAGGAGAATTACGGGACATGCTCCATCCGCTCCACATCTCATCCACTCCAGGCCCAGCTACCCCCTGTCCGCGCCCCCCCCCACCTAAACAAACTGTCACACACATATACACAAACGCACACACAAACACACACACACACACACACACACACACACACACACACACACACACACAAGAACACAAAAACACACACACACACAAACACCCACACACACACACACACCTTAAGTCATCATAGCTGTGCTAATAGCATTAGCCGAAACATATCCACAACCAAACAAACATTAGCTCATCCACTCATTCAAATGTATGTGCCCAGAGGTCCTGGATCTCCGGTCATACGTCCGGGGCATCTATGTCCGGAGAAGGCTCACATTTGCCGGTCTAAGGGGTCCTGGTGCCCCCAAGCTTCCCCGCCTTTGAGAAGAGAAATATAATATCGCTCCTCCACTCCTCCGCTTCTCAACACCTCCGCTCCTCCGCTATTGGCCCTGGTACTCCCGATCCTGCAAACTCAGGAGAATTGCGAGAGGTGCTTCTGCTCTCCTCCAGTCCTCCGCTTCTCCGCTCCTCCGCTTTTCCGCTTTGGGCCCTGGAACTCCCGAACCGCTGGATATAAGGGAATCACGGGCTGGGCTTATGCCCTCCTCTGCTCCTCAGCTCATCCGCTCGAGGCCCTGGTACTCCCTGTCCGCGACCCCCCCCCACCTAAACAAACTCTCACACACACACACAGACACACTCACACACACACACACACACATACACGCACACCTTAACTCATCATAGCTGTGCTAATAGCATTAGCCAAAACGCATCCACAACCAAACAAATATTAGCTCTTCCACTCATTCACATGTGTGTGCCCAATGGTCCGGGAGCTCCAATCATACGTCCGGGGGATCTATGTCCGGAGAATGCTCAGATTAGCCCATCTAAGGGGTTCTGCTGCCCCCAAGCTTCCCCGTCTCTGAGTGGAGAAACAATACTTCCGCTACTCCGCTCCTCCGCTTCTCAGCTCCACCGCTCTTCCGCTATGGGCCCTGGTACTCCCCCCCTCCACCTAAATAAACTCTCACACATACACACACAAGAACACACTGACACACACACATAAACACACAAAGACACACACACAGCTCAGCTCAACCGCTCCTCCGCTTTGGGCCCTGGAATTCCCGAACCGCTTGACATAAGCGAATCACGGGCCGGGCTTCTGCCCTCCTCCGCTCCTCAGCTCATCCGCTCTTGGCACTGGTACTCCCTGTCCGCGACCCACCCCCCCACCAAAACAACATCACTCACACAAACACACAAAGACACTCACATACACACACAGACACACACACACCTTAAGTCTTCATAGCTGTGCTAATAGCGTTAGCCGAAAAGCATCCACAACCAAACAAACATTAGCTCATCCACTCATTCACATGTATGTACCAAGAGGTCCGGGAGCACCGGTCATACGTCCGGGGGAGCTATGTCCATAGAAGGCTCATATTGGCCAGTCTAAGGGGTCCTGCTGCCCCAAAGCTTCCCCGCCTTTGAGAAGAGAAACATAACTCTGCTCCTCCGCTCCTCCGCTCCTCCGCTCCTCCGCTCCTCCGCTCCTCCGCTCCTCCGCTCCTCCGCTCCACCGCTTCTCCGTTCTTCCACTCATCCGCTCCGCCGCTGATCCGCTCCGGGCCTTAGTACTCCAGAACTGCTGGACATAAGCGAATCAGGCTCTTGGCCCTGTTACTCCCTATCCGCGGGACTCTGGCGAAATATGGAGCGTGCTTCCCCTCTCCTCCGCTCCTCCGCTCTTCCGCTCCTCCTCTCCTCTGCTTCTCCGCTTTTCCACTCCCTCGCTCCTCCGCTCCTCCGGTACTCCGCTCCTCCTGTCCTCCGCTCCTGGCCCTGATACTCCTGAACTGCTGGACATAAGCATTTCAGGCTCCAGACCCTTGTACTCCCCTTCCGCGGGACTCAGGCGAATTGTCGGACGGGCTTCCGCTCTCCTCCGCTTCTCCGCTCCTCCGCTCCTCCGCTCCTGGCCCTGGTACTCCTGAACTGCTGGACTTAGGCGATTCAGGCTCCAGAACCTGGTACTCCCTCTCCGCGAGACACAGGCGAATTGCCGGCCGGGCTTCCACTCTCCTCCGCTCCTCGGCTCCTCCGCTCCTCCGCTCCGGCCCTGGTACTCCTGAACTGCTAGACATAAGCGAATCAGGCTCCAGGCCTTGGTACTCCCTCTCCGCGGGACTTAGGCGAATTGTTGGCCGGGCTTCCGCTCTCCTCCGCTTCTCCTCTCATCCGCTCCTCCGCTCCTCCGCTCCTCCGCTCCTCCGCCACGGGCCCTGGTACTCCTGAACTGCTAGACATAAGCGAATCAGACTCCAGGCCCTGGTACTCCCTTTCTGCGGGACTTAGGCGAATATTCGGCCGGGCTTCCGCTCACCTCCGCTCCTCCGCTCATCCGCTCCTCCGCTCCGGGCCCTGGTACTCCGGAACCGCAGGACATGAGATTCAGGCTCCAGGTCATGGTACTCCCTTTCCGCGGGACTCAGGCGAATTGTCGGCCGGATTCCGCTCTCCTCCGCTCATCCGCTCCTCCGCTCCACCGCTTAAACGTTCCTCTGCTCATCCGCTCCTGCGATCCGAGCCCTGGTACTCCTGAACTGCTAGACATAAGCGAATCAGGCTCATGGCCCTGGTACTCCCTTTCCGCTGGACTCAGGCGAATTGTCGGCCGGGCTTCCGCTCTCCTCCGCTTCTCCTCTCATCCACTCCTCCGCACCTCCGCTCCAGGCCCTGGTACTGCTGAACTGCTAGACATAAGCGAATCACGTTCCTGGCCCTGGTACTCCCTCTCCGCGGGACTTAGGCGAATTGTCGACCGGGCTTCCGCTCACCTCCGCTCCTCCGCTCATCCGCTCCTCCGCTCCTCCGCTCCTCTGCTCCTCCGCTCCTCCGCTCTTCTGCTCATCTGCTCCTCCGCTGCCCCGCTCCGGGCCCTGGTACTACCAATCCGCGGGACTTAGGCGAATTGTCAGCCGGACTTCCGCTCTCCATCCGCTCCTCCGCTCCTCCGCTTCGGGCCCTGGAACTCCTGAACTGCTAGACATAAGCGAATCAGGCTCCAGGCCCTTGTACTCCCTTTCCAAGGGACTTCGGCGAATATTCGGCCGGGCTTCCGCTCACCTCCGCTCCTGCGCTCCTGCGCTCCTGCGCTCCTCCGCTCCTCCGCTCCTCCGCTCCTCCGCTCCTCCGCTCCTCCGCTCCTCCGCTCTCGGCCCTGGTACTCCTGAACTGTTTGCCATAAGCGAATCAGGCTCCAGGTCCTGGTACTCCCAATCCGCGGGACTCAGGCGAAATGTGGGCCGGGCTTCCGCTCTCCTCCGCTCCTCCGCTTCTCCGCTCCTCCGCACCTGGCCCTGGTACTCCTGAGCTGCTGGACATCATTAAATCACGCTTCTGGCCCTGGTACTCGCTTTCCGCGGGACTCTGGCGAATTGTCGGCCGTATTCCGCTCTCCTCCGCTCATCCGCTCCTCCGCTCCACCGCTTAAACGTTCTTCTGCTCATCCGCTCCTCCGATCCTCCGATCCGGGCCCCAGTACTCCTGAACTGCTAGACATAAGCGAATCAGGCTCCAGGTCCTGGTACTCCCTTTCTGCGGGAGTTGGGCGAATATTCGGCCGGGCTTCCGCTCACCTCCGCTCCTGCGCTCCTCCGCTCCACCGCTTAAACGTTCTTCTGCTCCTCCGCTCCTCCGCTCCGGGCCCTGGTACTCCTGAACTGCTAGACATAAGCGAATCAGGCTCCAGGCCCTGGTACTCCCTTTCCGCTGGACACAGGCGAATTGTCGGCCGGGCTTCCGCTCTCCTCCGCTTCTCCTCTCATCCACTCCTCCGCACCTCCGCTCCAGGCCCTGGTACTCCTGAACTGCTACACATAAGCGAAACACGTTACTGGCCCTGATACTCCCTCTCCGCGGGACTTAGGCGAATTGTCGGCCGGGCTTCCGCTCACCTCCACTCCTCCGTTCATCCGCTCCTCCGCTCCTCCGCTCTTCTGCTCATCTGCTCCTCCGCTGCCCCGCTCCGGGCCCTGGTACTACCAATCCACGGGACTATGAATTGTCGGCCGGGCTTCCGCTCTCCACCGCTTCTCCTCTCATCCGCTCCTCCGCTCCTCCGCTTAAGGCCCTGGTACTCCTGAACTGCTAGACATAAGCGAATCAGGCTACAGGCCCTGGTATTCCCTTTCCACGGGACTTCGACGAATATTCGGCCGGGCTTCCGCTCACCTCCGCTCCTGCGCTCCTCCGCTCCTCCGCTCCTCCGCTCCTCCGCTCTGGGCACTGGTACTCCTGAACTGCTTGCCATAAGCGAATCAGGCTCCAGGCCGTGGTACTCCCTCTCCGCGGGACTTAGGCGAATATATGGCCGGGCAACCGCTCACCTCCGTTCCTCCGCTCATCCGGTCCTGCCCTGGTACTCCTGAACTGCTGGACATATGCGAATCAGGCTCCAGGCCCTGGTACTCCCTCTCCGCAGGACTTAGGCGAAATGTGGGCCGGGTTTCCGCTCTCCTCCGCTCCTCCAATCCTCCACTCATCCGCCCCTCCGCTCCTCCGCTCCTCCGCACCTTGCCCTGGTACTCCTGAATTGCTGAACATCATTAAATGACGCTTATGGCCCTGGTACTCCCTCTCCGCGGGACTCAGGTGAATTGCCGGCCGGGCTTCCGCTCTCCTCAGCTCATCCGCTCATCCGCTCCTCCGCTCCTCCGCTCCTCCGTTCCTCCGCTCCGGGCCCTGGTACTCCTGAACTAATAGACATGAGCGAATCAGGCTCCAGGCCCTGGTACTCCCTTTCCGCTGGACTCAGGCGAATTGTCGGCCGGGCTTCCGCTCTCCTCCGCTTCTCCTCTCATCCACTCCTCCGCACCTCCGCTCCGGGCCCTGGTACTCCTGAACTGCTAGACATAAGCGAATCACGTTCCAGGCCCTGGTACTCCCTCTCCGCGGGACTTAGGCGAATATTAGGCCGGGCTTCCGCTCACCTCCGCTCCTCCGCTCCTCCGCTCCACTGCTTAAACGTTCTTCTGCTCATCCGCTCCACCGCTCCTCCGCTCCGGGCCCTGGTACTCCTGAACTGCTAGACATAAGCGAATCAGGCTCCAGGCCCTTGTACTCCCAATCCGCGGGACTTCGGCAATTATTCGGCCGGGCTTCCGCTCACCTCCGCTCTTGCGCTCCTGCGCTCCTGCGCTCCTCCGCTCCTCCGCTCCTACGCTCCTCCGCTCCTCCGCTCTAGGCCCTGGTACTCCTGAACTGCTTGCCATAAGCGAACCAGGCTCCAGGCCCTGGTACTCCCAATCCGCGGGACTCAGGCGAAATGTGGGCCGGGCTTCCGCTCTCCACCGCTTCTCCTCTCATCCGCTCCTCCGCTTCGTGCCCTGGTACTCCTGAACTGCTAGACATAAGCGAATCAGGCTCCAGGCCCTGGTACTCCCTTTCCACGGGACTTCGGCAAATATTCGGCCGGGCTTCCGCTCACCTCCGCTCCTCCGCTCCTCCGCTCCGGCCCTGGTACTCCTGAACTGCTGGACATATGCGAATTAGGCTCCAGGCCCTGGTACTCCCTCGCCGCGGTACTTAGGCGAAATGTGGGCCGGGCTTCCTCTCTCCTCCGCTCGTCCGCTCATCCACTCATCCGCCCCTCCGCTCTTCCGCTCCTCCGCACCTTGCCCTGGTACTCCTGAATTGCTGAACATCATTAAATGACGCTTCAGGCCCTGGTACTCCCTCTCCGCGGGACTCAGGCGAATTGTCGGCCGGGCTTCCACTCACCTCCGCTCCTCCGCTCCTCCGCTCCTCCGCTCCTCCGCTCCTCCGCTCTTCCGCTCCTCCGATCCTCCGCTCCTCCGCTCTTCTGCTCATCCTTTCCTCCGCTGCCCCGCTCCGGGCCCTGGTACTACCAATCCGCGGGACTTAGGCGAAGAGTTTGCCGGGCTTCCGCTCTCCACCGCTTCTCCTCTCATCCGCTCCTCCGCTCCTCCGCTCCGGGCCCTGGTACTCCTGAACTGCTAGACATAAGCGAATCAGGCTCCAGGCCCTGGTACTCCCTCTCCGCGGGACTTAGGCAAATATTCGGCCGGGCTTCCGCTCTCCTTCGCTCCTCCGCTCCTCCGCTCCGGCCCTGGTACTCCTGAACTGCTGGACATATGCGAATCAGGCTCCAGGCCCTGGTACTCCCTCTCCGCAGGAGTTAGGCGAAATGTGGGCCAGGCTACCTCTCTCCTCCGCTCGTCCGCTCATCCACTCATCCGCCCCTCCGCTCCTCCGCTCCTCCGCACCTTACACTGGTACTCCTGAATTGCTGAACATCATTAAATGACGCTTCAGGCCCTGGTACTCCCTCTCCGCGGGACTCAGGTGAATTGCCGGCCGGGCTTCCGCTCTCCTCAGCTCATCCGCTCATCCGCTCCTCCGCTCCTCCGTTCCTCCGCTCCGGGCCCTGGTACTCCTGAACTGCTAGACATAAGCGAATCAGGCTCCAGGCCCTGGTACTCCCTTTCCGCTGGACTCAGGCGAATTGTCAGCCGGGCTTACGCTCTCCTCCGCTTCTCCTCTCATCCACTCCTCCGCTCCTCCGCTCCACTGCTTAAACGTTCTTCTGCTCATCCGCTCCTCCGCTCCTCCGCTCAGGGCCCTGGTACTCCTGAACTGCTAGACATAAGCGAATCAGACTCCAGGCCCTGGTACTCCCTTTCCGCTGGACTCAGGCGAATTGTCGGCCGGGCTTCCCCGCTCCTCAACTCCGGCCCTGGTACTCCTGAACTGCTAGACATAAGCGAATCACGTTCCTGGCCCTGGTACTCCCTCTCCGCGGTACTTAGGCGAATTGTCGGCCGGGCTTCCGCTCACCTCCGCTCCTCCGCTCCTCCGCTCCACTGCTTAAACGTTCTTCTGCTCATTCGCTCCACCGCTCCTCCGCTCCGGGCCCTGGTACTCCTGAACTGCTAGACATAAGCGAATCAGGTTCCAGGTCCTGGTACTCCCTTTCCGCGGGACTTAGGCGAATATTCGGCCGGGCAACCGCTCACCTCCGTTCCTCCGCTCATCCGCTCCTCCGCTCCTCCACTCCTCCGCTCAAGGTCCTGGTACTCCTGAACTACTTGCCATAAGCGAATCAGGCTCCAGGCCCTGGTACTCCCAATCCGCGGGACTTCGGCGAATATTCGGCCGGGCTTCCGCTCACCTCCGCTTTTGCGCTCCTGCGCTCCTGCGCTCCTCCGCTCCTCCGCTCCTCCGCTCCTCCGCTCTGGGCCCTGGTACTCCTGAACTGCTTGCCATAAGCGAACCAGGCTCCAGGCCCTGGTACTCCCAATCCGCGGGACTCAGGCGAAATGTGGGCCGGGCTTCCGCTCTCCACCGCTTCTCCTCTCATCCGCTCCTCCGCTTCGGGCCCTGGTACTCCTGAACTGCTAGACATAAGCGAATCAGGCTTCACGCCCTGGTACTCCCTTTCCACGGGACTTCGGCAAATATTCGGCCGGGCTTCCGCTCACCTCCGCTCCTCCGCTCCTCCGCTCCTCCGCTCCGGCCCTGGTACTCCTGAACTGCTGGACATATGCGAATCAGGCTCCAGGCCCTGGTACTCCCTCTCCGCAGGAGTTAGGCGAAATGTGGGCCAGGCTTCCTCTCTCCTCGCTCGTCCGCTCATCCACTCATCCGCCCCTCCGCTCCTCCGCTCCTCCGCACCTTACCCTGGTACTCCTGAATTGCTGAACATCATTAAATGACGCTTCAGGCCCTGGTACTCCCTCTCCGCGGGACTCAGGTGAATTGCCGTCGGGCTTCCGCTCTCCTCAGCTCATCCGCTCCTCCGCTACTCCGCTCCTCCGATCCTCCGCTCCTCCGTTCCTCCGCTCCGGGCCCTGGTACTCCTGAACTGCTAGACATGAGCGAATCAGGCTCCAGGCCCTGGTACTCCCTTTCCGCTGGACTCAGGCGAAATGTCAGCCGGGCTTCCGCTCTCCTCCGCTTCTCTTCTCATCCACTCCTCCGCTCCTCCGCTCCACTGCTTAAACGTTCTTCTGCTCATCCGCTCCTCCGCTCCGGGCCCTGGTACTCCTGAACTGCTAGACATAAGCGAATCAGGCTCCAGGCCCTGGTACTCCCTTTCCGCTGGACTCAGGCGAATTGTCGGCCGGGCTTCCCCGCTCCTCCGCTCCGGCCCTGGTACTCCTGAACTGCTGGACATCATTAAATCACGCTTCTGGCCCTGGTACTCCCTTTCCGCGGGACTCAGGCGAATTGTCGGCCGGATTCAGCTCTCCTGCGGTCCTCCGGTCCTCCGGTCCTCCGGTCCTCCGGTCCTCCGGTCCTCCGCTCCTCCGCTCTTCCGCTCCTCCGCTCCTCCGTTCCGGCCCTGGTACTCCTGAACTGCTGGACATAAGCGAATCAGGCTCCAGGCCCTGGTACTCCCTCTCCGAGGGACTTAGGCGAATTGTCGGCCGGGCTTCCGCTCACCTCCGCTCCTCCGCTCCTCCGCTCCACTGCTTAAACGTTCTTCTGCTCATCCGCTCCACTGCTCCTCCGCTCCGGGCCCTGGTACTCCTGAACTGCTAGACATAAGCGAATCAGGCTCCAGGTCCTGGTACTCCCTTTCCGCGGGACTTAGGCGAATATTCGGCCGGGCAACCGCTCACCTCCGTTCCTCCGCTCATCCGCTCCTCCGCTCCTCCACTCCTCCGCTCAAGGCCCTGGTACTCCTGAACTACTTGCCATAAGCGAATCAGGCTCCAGGCCCTGGTACTCCCAATCCACGGGACTTCGGCGAATATTCGGCCGGGCTTCCGCTCACCTCCGCTTTTGCGCTCCTGCGCTCCTGCGCTCCTCCGCTCCTCCGCTCCTCCGTTCCTCCGCTCCTCCGCTCTGGGCCCTGGTACTCCTGAACTGCTTGCCATAAGCGAACCAGGCTCCAGGACCTGGTACTCCCAATCCGCGGGACTCAGGCGAAATGTGGGCCGGGCTTCCGCTCTCCACCGCTTCTCCTCTCATCCGCTCCTCCGCTTCGGGCCCTGGTACTCCTGAACTGCTAGACATAAGCGAATCAGGCTTCAGGCCCTGGTACTCCCTTTCCACGGGACTTCGGCAAATATTCGGCCGGGCTTCCGCTCACCTCCGCTCCTCCGCTCCTCCGCTCCGGCCCTGGTACTCCTGAACTGCTGGACATGCGAATCAGGCTCCAGGCCCTGGTACTCCCTCTCCGCAGGAGTTAGGCGAAATGTGGGCCAGGCTTCCTCTCTCCTCCGCTCGTCCGCTCATCCACTCATCCGCCCCTCCGCTCCTCCGCTCCTCCGCACCTTACCCTGGTACTCCTGAATTGCTGAACATCATTAAATGACGCTTCAGGCCCTGGTACTCCCTCTCCGCGGGACTCAGGTGAATTGCCGTCGGGCTTCCGCTCTCCTCAGCTCATCCGCTCCTCCGCTCCTCCGCTCCTCCGCTCCTCCGTTCCTCCGCTCCGGGCCCTGGTACTCCTGAACTGCTAGACATGAGCGAATCAGGCTCCAGGCCCTGGTACTCCCTTTCCGCTGGACTCAGGCGAATTGTCAGCCGGGCTTCCGCTCTCCTCCGCTTCTCCTCTCATCCACTCCTCCGCTCCTCCGCTCCACTGCTTAAACGTTCTTCTGCTCATCCGCTCCTCCGCTCCTCCGCTCCGGGCCCTGGTACTCCTGAACTGCTAGACATAAGCGAATCAGGCTCCAGGCCCTGGTACTCCCTTTCCGCTGGACTCAGGCGAATTGTCAGCCGGGCTTCCGCTCTCCTCCGCTTCTTCTCTCATCCACTCCTCCGCTCCTCCGCTCCACTGCTTAAACGTTCTTCTGCTCATCCGCTCCTCCGCTCCTCCGCTCCGGGCCCTGGTACTCCTGAACTGCTAGACATAAGCGAATCAGGCTCCAGGCCCTGGTACTCCCTCTCCGCGGGACTTCGGCGAATTTTCGGCCGGGCTTCCGCTCTCGTCCGCTTCTCCTCTCATCCGCTCCTCCGCTACGGGCCCTGGTACTCCTGAACTGCTAGACATAAGCGAATCAGGCTCCAGGCCCTGGTACTCCCTTTCCGCTGGACTCAGGCGAATTGTCGGCAAGGCTTCCGCTCTCCTCCGCTTCTCCTCTCATCCACTCCTCCGCACCTCAACTCCAGGCCCTGGTACTCTTGAACTGCTAGACATAAGCGAATCACGCTTCTGTCCCTGGTACTCCCTTTCCGCGGGACTCAGGCGAATTGTCGGCCGGATTCAGCTCTCCTCCGGTCCTCCGGTCCTCCGCTCCTCCGCTCCGGCCCTGGTACTCCCTCTCCGCGGGACTCAGGCGAATTGTCGGCCGGGCTTCCGCTCACCTCCGCTCCTCCGCTCATCCGCTCCTCCGCTCCTCCGCTCCTCCGCTCTTCCGCTCCTCCGATCCTCCGCTCCTCCACTCTTCTGCTCATCTGCTCCTCCGCTGCCCCGCTCCGGGCCCTGGTACTACCAATCCGCGGGACTTAGGCGAATTGTCGGCCGGGCTTCCGCTCTCCACCGCTTCTCCTCTCATCCGCTCCTCCGTTCCTCCGCTCCGGGCCCTGGTACTCCTGAACTGCTCGACATGAGCGAATCAGGCTCCAGGCCCTGGTACTCCCTTTCCGCGGGACTCAGGCGAATTGTCAGCCGGGCTTCCGCTCTCCACCGCTTCTCCTCTCATCCGCTCCTCCGTTCCTCCGCTCCGGGCCCTGGTACTCCTGAACTGCTGGACATAAGCGAATCAGGCTCCAGGTCCTGGTACTCCTTCTCCGCGGGACTTAGGCGAATTGTCGACCGGGCTTCCGCTCTCGTCCGCTTCTCCTCTCATCCGCTCCTCCGCTCCTCCGCCCTGGGCCCTGGTATTCCTGAACTGCTAGACATAAGCGAATCAGGCTCCAAGCCTTGGTACTCCCTCTCCGCGGGACTCAGGCGAATATTCGGCCGGGCTTCCGCTCACCTTCGCTCCTCCGCTCATCCGCTCCTCCGCTCCTCCGCTCCTCCGCTCTGGGCCCTGGTACTCCTGAACTGCTTGCCATAAGCGAATCAGGCTCCAGGCCCTGGTACTCCCAATCCGCGGGACTCAGGCGAAATGTGGGCCGGGTTTCCGCTCTCCTCCGCTCCTCCACTCATCCGCCCCTCCGCTCCTCCGCACCAGTTCCTGGTACTCCTGAATTGCTGAACATCATTAAATCACGCTTATGGCCCTGGTACTCCCTCTCCGCGGGACTCAGGCGAATTGTCGGCCGGGCTTCCGCTCTCCTCAGCTCATCCGCTCATCCGCTCCTCCGCTCCTCCGCTCCTCCGCTCCGGGCCCTGGTACTCCGGAACCGCAGGACATAAGCGATTCAGGCTCCAGGGCCTGGTAATCCCCTTCCGCGGGACTCAGGCGAATTGTCGGCTGGGCTTCCGCTCTCTTCCGCTCCTCCGCTCCTCCGCTCCTCTGCTCCTCCGCTCCTCCGCTCCTCCGCTCCTCCGGTCTTCCGCTCCGGGCCCTGGAACTCCCGATCTGCGGGACTTCGGTGAATTCCAGGCCAGTCTTCTGCTCTCCTCCCCTCCTCCTTTTTTTCCCTCCCCCGCTTTGGACCCTGGAACTCCCGAACTGGGCCGGGCTTCTGCCCTCCGCCTCTCCTCTGCTCATCCGCTCCAGGCCCTGGAACTCCCTGTCATCCAGTCATTCGCATGTGTGTGCCCGGAGGTCCGGGAGCTCCACTCAAACGTCCGGGGGATAAGGGTAAGGGGTCCTGCTCCCCCCCCCCTCGCCGCCTCTGAGAAGAGAAACATCTCCTCCGCTCCTCCGCTCCTCCGCTCCTCCGCTCCTCCGCTTCTCAGCTCCTCCGCTCCTCCGCTGCGGAACCAGGTACTACCGATACGCCAGACTCAGGTGAATTGCGGACAGGGCTTTTCCTGTCCTCCGCTCCTCCGCTTTGGGCCCTGGAACTCCCGAACTGTTGTGTTTTGTGTAAAAGAGATGCGACCGGAGATATTAGAGTAGCACTTAGTTATTTTTACTGAAGAGCAGAGCACAGGTTATGATAGCAATTCGTACCAACAGACATAAGCCCCGCCTACAGCGAGTCTGCGCATGTGCAGATTGCAAGTAAACATATATGGTTAACTGTTCAATATTACTGTGTCCACAGTCAATATTCTACACGAACCGCTGGACATAAGCGAATCACGGTCCGGGCTTCTGCCCTCCTCCGCTCCTCACCTCATCCGCTTAAGGCCCTGGTACTCCCAGTCCGCGGGAACCCCCCCCACCCACCAAAACAAACTCTCACACACACATAAACACACGCACACACAAACACACACACACACAAACACACACGAACACACAGACACACACACACAGACACACACACACACACATACACACACAGACACACACCCACACACACACACACACACACACACACACACACACACACACACACCTGAACTCATCATAGCTGTGCTAATAGCATTGGCCGAAACGTATCCACAACAAAACAAACATTAGCTCATCCACTCATTCACATATGTGTGTGCCCAGAGGTACGGGAGCTCCAGTCATGAGTCCGGGTGATCTATGTCCGGAGAAGGCTCACATTGGCCGGTCTAAGGGGTCCTGCTGCCCCCAAGCTTCCCCGCCTTTGAGAAGAGAAACATAACTCCGCTCCTCCGCTCCTCCGCTTCTCAACTCCTCTGCTCCTCCGCTATGGGCCCTGGTACTCCCGATCCTCTGAACTCAGGCGAATAGCGTGACGTGCTTCTGCTCTCCTATAAGCCCCTACACACTTCTAACACGGCTGTTATCACCCTGTTACTGCATTACAATGACACCCATTTGCTTTTGATCTCAGTGTCTGCCACTGTACGGAAAAAGCGGGGGGGACGGGGGGGGGGTGACAGGAGACATAAGGGCATTCGTTCTGTATGTAATCAGAAGTTAATAGTGTTAACGGTTTGCGAGAATTTTTAATGCTAGACAAAAACAGAAAATTAAAAGGAAATAATTAAATAAATAGATAGAAAAATAAAATTAAAAACTAAAAAAAAAAATTGTAAGGGGAATATAACATGTAATTAAGTTGGCGGTTCACAAGGAATCTCAGACATCAAACTGTTTTTAATTGAACATAAATAGTACACACAAATATACAAATGTACAAATAAACATGGCAAGGTAGAACTGAATGTCAATGAAACAACCAGGGATGAGGAAGCAACGGACATAAGGACATTCGTTCTGTATGTAATCAGAAGTTAATAGTGTTAACGGTTTGTGAGAAATTTACAGTGCTAGACAAAAAAAGAAATTAAAAGGAAATAATTAAATCAATAGATAGACAAATAAAAAATTAAAACGAAAAAAAATTGCAAGGGGAATATAACATGTAATTAAGTTGTTTTTCTTTTTTTCCAAAAAAAGGAATCTCAGACATGGGTAACTGTATATTTTTTAGTTTTTGGATTTTTCCATAAGTTTTAAGGATTTTTTTTTATAATTCAAAATCGTTTATGAAGAAATTAAAATTTGGGGAGCATTTTTGCATTCTGTTTTTGTGAATGAAGAACTTGGCCAGGCCTAAAAGAACATTGACACAGAGTTCATCTGTTATGTTGCTTAAAAGTAAACCAAATGTGATATCATCTTTTGAAAGGGAAACTGGTGACGATGGAATGAGAATGAGAAAAAATATATGGTCAGTGGTTTCAATGTTGTCTTCACAAAATGTACAAATATTATCTTCAAAAGTAAAGCGTACCCTCAATAATTCCTGAGATGGGTAGATGTCATTCATAATTTAGAAGTGGGTCTCTTTTTGCCTTGGGGGGTATGGGTAGAGTCAGATACATAGTTCGCAGCGTGGCAATCGATTCCTTATCAAATTTATTTCAAATATTATTTTTGTTTTGACGTCCAGGGAACAAGTTTCCTGTGAAACATGTCCTAATAAAGGAGTTGCTGCACTTTCTGTCCAGAATTGAGATTCCCTGGAGTGATAGTCGGGGTAACTGTAGTTGTACGGTTCGGTGCGTCATTATATTTTTGGTCAGGAATACAAATTGTCGAGGCAGTGCGTTTCATAACTTTATCAACTCTAATATGGGAGGCTTAAATCTGTGTGTAGTACAGAACTGCTCATAGTCTAGAGGACTGCCATTGTCATCCATCAAGTCAATTCTTGACCATATACCTTTCTCAAAGCATTCCTTGTAAAACAGAGGTTTGTTGCCACGCAGTACATATCTATTGTTCCAAATTATTGTACTGTGTGTTGAGAAATTGTGTACATATATCATTTTCCAGTATAATAGTATTTGTTTATGGAACTCTGAAAATTGGACAGGAATCTTGTTGATATCCAAGTCAGAGATAAGACACACACACACAACACACACACACACACACACACACACACACACACACACACACACACACACACCCACACACACACACACACACACATACACACACACACACACACACACACACACACACACCCACACACACACACACACACACACACACACACCTTAATTCCACTCTTTTATATACGCATGTCTGGAGTTCCGGGAGCTCGTTCTCAACGTTCTGGGAATAATCATAGCTGTGCTGATAGCATTAGCCGAAACGCCCCCCCCCCCACACACACACCACCACCACCACCACCACCCCACACACACACATTAGCTCCTCCATTCATTCACATGTACACGCCGGCTGCTCCGGGGGCTCCACGCCGACGTTTCGGTGATCGATGTCGGCAGAAGGTGCACCATTGCCGGCCTGCGGTGTCCTGTAGACCCCCCCCCCCTCCATACACACATGCAATACGCCTTGAAACGCATCGCTCGCACCAACGCGGGGAATCCTTTTCCCTACTTCCACAACAACGGCGAGAATCGCGTTGCGTCGGCCGCCGTGAGGAAGGGGGGGGGGGCATTAAGGGGGGGGAGAGAGAGACATGGAGATTTTCTCAGCCTCTCATTCTTTTTTTTTTTTTAATTGAACATAAATAGTACACACAACTATACAAATGTACAAATAAACATGGCAAGGTAGAACTGAATGTCAATGAAACAACCAGGCATGAGGAAGCAAAGGACATAGGGACATTCGTTCTGTATGTAATCAGAAGTTAATAGTGTTAACGGTTTGTGAGAAATTTACAATGCTAGACAAAAAAAGAAATATAAATTAAATAATTAAATCAATAGATAGACTAATAAAAAATTAAAACGAAAAAAAGATTGCAAGGGGAGTACAACATGTAATTAAGTTGGCGACTCACGAGGAATCTCAGATATCAAACTGTATATTTTTTGTTGTTTATATATAAACATATACAAAACAAACATATATTGTTTGTTGTTGTTTATTTTTGGGATATATTGAGGAATATTTGTTGGAAAGGAGTCACAATCGCTTTTTGACAATGTCGAAGTGTATAGGTGGCTATAGAATTTAAAGATTTCTGTGGAAATTATAGCCTCATCTGTAATTTCCTTGTTGTTAAGACGGGCTTCCGCTTTGCTCCGCTCCTCCGCTCCTCCGCTCCTCCGCTCCTCCGCTGCGGAACCAGGTACTACCGATCCGCCGGACTCAGGTGAATTGCGGACAGGGCTTTTGCTGTCCTCCGCTTCTCCGCTTTTGGCCCTGGAACTCCCGAACCGCTGGACATAAGTGAATCACGGTCCGGGCTTCTGCCCTCCTCCGCTCCTCACCTCATCCGCTCCAGGCCCTGGTACTCCCTGTCCGCGGGAACCCCCCCCCACCAAAACAAACTCTCACACACAGATAAACACACGCACACACACACACACACACACACCCACACACACACACACACAGACACACACACACAAACACACACACAAACACACACACACACACACACACACCTGAACTCATCATAGCTGTGCTAATAGCATTGGCCAAAACGTATCCACAACAAAACAAACATTAGCTCATCCACTCATTCACATATGTGTGTGCCTAGAGGTACGGGAGCTCCAGTCATACGTCCGGGTGATCTATGTCCGGAGAAGGCTCACATTGGCCGGTCTAAGGGGTTCTTCTGCCCCCAAGCTTCCCCGCCTCTGAGAGGAGAAAAATTGCCTCCGCTCCTCCGCTTTTCAGCTCCACCGCTCCTCCTCTATGGGCCCTGGTACTCCCCCCCCCACCTAAACAAACTCTCACACATACACACACAAACACACTCACACACACACAAAAACACACAAACACACACACACACACACACACACACACACACACACATACACACACACCTTAACTCATCATAGCTGTGCTAATAGCATTAGCCGAAACGCATCCACAACCAAACAAACATTAGCTCATCCACTCATTCACATGTGTGTGCCCAATGGTCCGAGAGCTCCAATCATACGTCCGGGGGATCTTTGTCCGGAGTATGCTCACATTAGCCAGTCTAAGGGGTTCTTCTGCCCCCAAACTTCCCCGCCTCTGAGAGGAGAAACATTACCTCCGCTCCTCCGCTTCTCAGCTCCATCGCTCCTCCGCTTTGGGCCCTGGAATTCCTGAACCGCTGGACATAAGCGAATCACGGGCCGGGCTTCTGCCCTCCTCCGCTCCTCAGCTTATCGTTCGAGGCCCCGGTACTCCCTGTCCGCAACCCCCCCCCCACCTAAACAAATTCACACTCACACACACGCACACACACACACACACACACACACACAAACACACCTTAACTCATCATAGCTGTGCTAATAGCATTAGCCTAAACGCATCCACAACCAAACCAAATACTGCCCCTGAATAATCATCTGTGAATGAAATGACATACTTATGCCCTTCTTGACCAGCTGGTTCAATCGGGCCTGATAAGTCAGTGTGTACCATTTTTAGGGGTGCATCAGCTTTTGCATCAGCTTGCCTGTTTCTGCTATTTGTGAATTTTCCCTCCGTGCATACGTTACAGTCTACGTTACAGTCTACCTTGGTCTGACCTGTAATCTTCATACCCTCTACTAAGTTTGGTAATTTTAATACATCTTTTACATTGCAGTGTCCCATAATCTCATGCCATGTTTTGACATCACAAGTTAAGTTTACTCTATCTCTGGACATCATGTCATTTACTGTATCATCATAAAGTTGTTGATAATTTACCGTTCTTATGTAGTAGAGTCTGTCACATTCCTCAATGCTGAAAATTTTTCCTTCTTTGGTTATGAGTCTGTTCTCTCCTTCTTTGAATATCACGCTGGCTCCATAAGCTGTGGCTGCCTTCACCGATATGAAGTCCTGAGGATATGATGGGATGAATAAGGCTCCCCTTAAGGTTACCAGGACAGGTTTTCCTTCAATGTCCTGGAGTAACACTTCTGCATCACCTCTTTTTAGTGCCACTTTGTTTCTTCTGGTCCCGTCTGCTAGCTCCATGTAATGTTTGTTTGGGTTGAAAAACTCATCAAATCTTATGAATTTGTCTTCTTGTGTTATGATGTGTGATGTAGCGCCACAGTCTACCATCAGTCCATTTTTTCTGATATTTTCCGGAGGGACTTTTTGACTGACCTTGAATACAAAAGTTTGCTCATCTTCCTTATCTTTGTCTTGGATGTCTGTGTTTTGTTTGACCGAGTCTTCTTTGGGCTTGGATTTTCTTCTGCATGTCTCATCGGTGTGGGTTGTGCTTCTGTGATAGCTGCACCATTTTGGCCCTGATTTTTGGTGACAAGCTTTTGCCATATGGCCACGGTTTCCACATCCATAGCAGATCACCGTTGACATGTCCACTTTCATTACATTGTCTGATTTGGTTTTGCTGTCAAACTTTTCAGTCTCTTCATAACTTCTTAGTTTACTCTTGAACTGAATAAACGTCATTTCTTCACTGCTCTGAGTTACGTGAATGACGAAGGGCTTGTACGGTTCTGGAAGCCCTTTCATAACCATAGCGATCATCAGCTCATCACTTATCACCTGTTTTGTGTTTCTCAGAGCGGTGACTGCCTTTTCTGCTCTGATCATGTAATCTGTTATTGTTTCGTCGGGTTCCTTCTTGAGTGAGCATAGTTCGCTGTACAGGGAAATAATTCTGGGCTTACCCTGGCTGGCGTAATGATCCCGTAATATTTTCAAAGCTTTTCGACCGTCATCTGCGGCTTCCCTCATTACCAATGATAGACTTTTATCATCGAGGAACTGGATAAGCTCAGCGTAGCATTCTGCATTTTTATCTGGGTCGGGCTCAACAGTTGAAAGTATTGTCTCTTTCAAACCTTCGAGTCGCATGTGTCCCAGAAACTTTACTTCCCAAAGCTCGTAGTTGTTTTCGTCTCCATCGAAAACCAAACGTTGCCATCTTCCTCCTTTTGTTCGTTGCCTGGGCCCATAACCTGTTGCGTTTAAGTTTGCAGCTTCTTCGTTTTCCATGTTTCGGAAGGAATTCACAAGTTTGCCTTGTTTGAATCGTCTTTTATTTTCTTCTTCACAGCTCCGGGAATCAACATCGGTTAGCCATGGGACATGTACAGTACAGAGTGAGGGAAAAATTCCCGCCAGCACCGCTATACCAAAAAAAAAACACTGACGTAGAAGTTAACGTCAAGTTAGCTGAACAGTCGCGAAAAACTAAAACAAGTCCCAAACCTTGTCATAAAGTGCCATGCATTTCCTGAGAGTAGATACAAATACAACATATGTATACTAGAATGTAAACTCAAATAAAACTAATGAGATCACCTATCTCAACACCCCCTCTTGATCTCAACATCCAAAAAAAAAAAACTTTGGACATTTTAATTTCCAAAGAACCACTTTTTGAATTTTTCTATTTTTACCTTTGTCATGGGTTTTGTCAAGATGTCTGCCAACATGTCCTCTGATGGACAATAGAGTCCTTATGTCCTTTGCTTCCTCATGCCTGGTTGTTTCATTGACATTCAGTTCTACCTTGCCATGTTTATTTGTACATTTGTATATTTGTGTGTACTATTTATGTTCAATTAAAAAAAAAAAAAAAGAATGAGAGGCTGAGAAAATCTCCATGTCTCTCTCTCTCCCCCCCTTAATGCCCCCCCCCTCTTCCTCACGGCGGCCGACGCAATGTGATTCTCGCCGTTGTTGTGGAAGTAGGGTAAAGGATTCCCCGCGTCGGTGCGAGCGATGCGTTTCAAGGCGTATTGCATGTGTGTATGGAGGGGGGGGTCTACAGGATACCGCAGGCCGGCAATGGTGCACCTTCTGCGGACATCGATCACCGAAACGTCGGCGTCGAGCTCCCGGAGCAGCCGGCGTGTACATGTGAATGAATGGAGGAGCTAATGTGTGTGTGGTGGTGGGGCGGGGGGGGGCTTTTCGGCTTGACGGGAAAGAAACCAAATGTGTCACAAATGCAAAAGTTTGGTGCTGTGTGCTATGCATACAAGCACAACAAAAAGAAACTTGACTCAAGAGGTGAGAAGGGAGTTTTCATTGGATAAGACAAAAATAGTCCAGCTTATTTTGTATATTATCCAAATAGTGAAAGAGTACTAAAACAGACTGCTAAAATTTGTGTCGAACCCATCTCCAGAGCAACAAACCCAGACAGAGATGAGCTCAGACCAGGATGATGATGATAATGATGATGATGATGATGATGATGATGATGATGATGATGATGATGATGATGATTATGATCAGTTAGACATTTAAAGAGGCAAGGAGTTCCCTCAATGCTGACAAGTGGATGAAATCTATGGACGAAGAGATGGAGTCATTGAGAGAGAAGAACACTTTTACCCTAACACAGCTACCCCAAGGCAAGTGTGCAGTGGGGGTGGGGGTGGGGGGTGGGGGGCGTAAGCGCTAAAAAGAAATGAAGATGGCACAAACAAATATAAAGCTCGTTATGTTGCTAAGGGCTACAGTCAAAAGTATGGCACGGATTTCGAGGAAACATTTTCTCCAACAGCAAATATGACAAGTGTGAGGGTGTTTATGCAGAAATCAGTTCCGGAAAATTTGTTCTTACACCAAATGGATGTAAAGACAGCCTATCTTCATGCAACCATAGATTGTGAGCTCTGTGTAGAACAACCAGAAGGGTATGAAGTGACAAATAAAAAACAGAAGCTGGTGTGTAAACTTAAAAAGTCACTATACGTCCCTGAACAAGCCGGTCGTCATTGGGATCTGATGCTCCATTCTTACTTGATTGACAATGACTTTATTCAGAATGAAGCAGATCATTGTGTTTATGTCAAAGAAAACCAAAATGACAAGGTCATCATCATAATATGGGTAGATGATTTAATCATAGCTGCGAGTGATGAGGAAGTAATGAAAGAGGTGAAAATCATGCTTACAGCTAGATTTAAAATGAAGGACATGGGCAAAGTGATCAAAATCAATACCCAGAAAATATGTCAGTCAGAAGAGTGTGTTAAGATGTCACAAAGAAAATATGTGGAAAGGTAGCCCTACAGTATTGTCCAACACAAGAGATGCCGGCACATGTTATGACAAAGCCTGCATCACAGTTTAAGTTGTTGAATTTTTCAAAGTTGTTGTTTGTTGTTTGGGTCATGAGTATTTTATTTTGATGTAAATGGGCAAAGATACCAATAATATGAGAGCAAGTGGGGGCGTTGTTAACTGAGAAATATGCTCTCAATTATTTTCCGTTTTATTTCCAAGGGCCAGTCTCAGCTTCCGGTCAACAGGATCCCGCAGACCGGCCAAGGTGCACCTTCTTCGGACACGGATCCCCGTGACGTCGGCGTGAAGCTCCGGGAGCACCAGACATGCACATATGAATAAGCGAAGGAGTCAACTCCATAAGTCCTCCACTCACGGCCTCGGTGTCACTGAATCGAGCAATTTGGTTTTTAATGTTTAAAAATCGCCTTAACATTGAGGTCGAAAACACAGCGGTATCGTTAAAATACAGTAACAGGGTGATAACATCCATGTAAGAAGTGGAGGGGGATTTATTGCACTCACGGCCCCACTCGTTTATTCCTCTCATACACAGCAGCCAGATCACCTGCTGGAGCTCCAAGCGCTGTGCACAGTCGGATGCCGCCATCTAGCGGACATAAAATGTAAGGAAGCGGAGGGAGAAAGCCATCCGGTGTTCCCCGAGTAGCGGCGACGAACGAGTTTAGAGCCGTGGAGAAGGTTTGCTTCCCCCCCAACCTCTCTTTCTTACTTCTTCTTCTTCTTCTTCTTCTTCTTCTTCTTCTTCTTCTTCTTCTTCTTCTTCTTCTTCTTCTTCTTCTTCTTTTGTCTTTTCCCGTCAGGTGTGGCCACAGCGAGTCAACTTTCTCCATCTAACCCTATTCTCCGTATCCTCCTCTCTCACACCAACTACCTTCATATCCTCTCTCACCACGTCCATAAATCCTCCCTTTGGTCTTCCTCGAGACCTCTTGCCTTGCAGCTCCAATTCCAGCATCCGTCTACCAATATATTCTCTATCCCTCCTCTGTACATGACCGAACCATCTCAGTCTGGCTTCTCTGACCTTCTCTCCAAAACATCGAACATGTGCTGTTCCTCTGATACTCATTCCTGATCCTATCAATCCTGGTCACTCCGTAAGAGAACCTCAACATCTTCATATCTGCAACCTCTAGTTCTGCCTGCTGTCTTTTTGTCATTGTAACAGTTTCTAGTCCATACATCATTGCTGGTCTCACCACTGTCTTGTACACCTTTGTACACCTTGGTAATGGGCAACCCCGTATCTGACCGTGTGACAAAGCCAAGCAGTGCAGACAATGTGAGACGATCAACTAGAACCAAAAAGAAGCCCAGTTACTTTAATAGTTATGTGACTAGTGCTATTGACGATGACCAAGTGTTCACTAACATTGACTACTGTTATAGACTGGCGTGTGGTGTCCCACAGACATTTAAAGAGGCAAGGAGTTCACTTAATGCTGACAAGTGGATGAAATCTATGGACGAAGAGATGGAGTCATTGAGAGAGAAGAACACTTTTACCCTAACACAGCTACCCCAAGGCAAGTGTGCAGTGGGGGTGGGGGTGGGGGGTGGGGGGCGTAAGCGCTAAAAAGAAATGAAGATGGCACAAACAAATATAAAGCTCGGTATGTTGCTAAGGGCTACAGTCAAAAGTATGGCACGGATTTCGAGGAAACATTTTCTCCAACAGCAAATATGACAAGTGTGAGGGTGTTTATGCAGAAATCAGTTCCGGAAAATTTGTTCTTACACCAAATGGATGTAAAGACAGCCTATCTTCATGCACCCATAGATTGTGAGCTCTGTGTAGAACAACCAGAAGGGTATGAAGTGACAAATACAAAACAGAAGCTGGTGTGTAAACTTAAAAAGTCACTATACGTCCCTGAACAGGTCGGTCGTCATTGGGATCTGATGCTCCATTCTTACTTGATTGACAATGACTTTATTCAGAATGAAGCAGATCATTGTGTCTATGTCAAAGAAAACCAAAATGACAAAGTCATCATCATAATATGGGTAGATGATTTAATCATAGCTGCGAGTGATGAGGAAGTAATGAAAGAGGTGAAAATCATGCTTACAGCTAGATTTAAAATGAAGGACAAGGGCAAAGTGATCAAAATCAATACCCAGAAAATATGTCAGTCAGAAGAGTGTGTTAAGATGTCACAAAGAAAATATGTGGAAAGGTAGTCCTACAGTATTTTCCAACACAAGAGATGCCGGCACATGTTATGACAAAGCCTGCATCACAGTTTAAGTTGTTGAATTTTTCAAAGTTGTTGTTTGGGTCATGAGTATTTTATTTTGATGTAAATGGGCAAAGATACCAATAATATGAGAGCAAGTGGGGGCGTTGTTAACTGAGAAATATGCTCTCAATTATTTTCCGTTTTATTTCCAAGGGCCAGTCTCAACTTCCCAGTCAACAGGACCCCGCAGACCGGCCAAGGTGCACCTTCTTCGGACACGGATCCCCGTGACGTCGGCGTGAAGCTCCGGGAGCACCAGACATGCACATATGAATAAGCGGAGGAGTCGATTCCATAAGTCCTCCACTCACGGCCTCGGTGTCACTGAATCGAGCAATCTGGTTTTTTAATGTTTAAAAATCGGCTTAACATTGAGGTCGAAAAAACAGCGGTATCGTTAAAAGACAGTAACAGGGTGATAACATCCATGTAAGAAGTGGAGGGGGATTTATTGCACTCACGGCCCCACTCGTTTATTCCTCTCATACACAGCGGCCAGATCACCTGCTGGAGCTCCAAGCGCTGTGCACAGTCGGATGCCGCCATCTAGCGGACATAAAATGTAAGGAAGCGGAGGGAGAAAGCCATCCGGTGTTCCCCGAGTAGCGGCGACGAACGAGTTTAGAGCCGTGGAGAAGGTTTGCTTCCCCCCCACCCTCTCTTTCTAACTTCTTCTTCTTCTTCATCTTCTTCTTCTTCTTCTTCTTCTTCTTCTTCTTCTTCTTCTTCTTCTTCTTCTTCTTCTTCTTCTTCTACAGTTTCTAGTCCATACATCATCGCTGGTCTCACCACTGTCTTGTACACCTTTGTACACCTTGGAAATGGGCAGCCCCGTATCTGACCGTGTGACACAGCCAAGCAGTGCAGACAATGTGAGACGATCAACTAGAACCAAAAAGAAGCCCAGTTACTTTAATGGTTATGTGACTAGTGCTATTGACGATGACCAAGTGTTCACTAACATTGACTACTGTTATAGACTGGCGTATGGTGTCCCACAGACATTTAAAGAGGCAAGGAGTTCCCTCAATGCTGACAAGTGGATGAAATCTATGGACGACGAGATGGAGTCATTGAGAGAGAACAACACTTTGACCCTAACACAGCTACCCCAAGGCAAGTGTGCAGTGGGGGTGGGGGGGTGGGTGTATGCGCTAAAAAGAAATGAAGTTGGCACAAACAAATATAAAGCTCGTTATTTTGCTAAGGGCTACAGTCAAAAGTATGGCACGGATTTTGAGGAAACATTTTCTCCAACAGCAAATATGACAAGTGTGAGGGTGTTCATGCAGAAATCAGTTCAGGAAAATTTGGCAGGTCGTCATTGGAATCTGATGCTCCATTCTTACTTGATTGACAACGACTTCATTCAGAATGAAGCAGATCATTGTGTCTATGTCAAAGAAAACCAAAATGACAAAGTCATCATCATAATATGGGTAGATGATTTAATCATAGCTGCGAGTGGTGAGGAAGTAATGAAAGAGGTGAAAATCATGCTTACAGCTAGATTTAAAATGAAGGACTTGGGCAAAGTGATCAAAATCAATACCCAGAAAATATGTCAGTCAGAAGAGTGTGTTAAGATGTCACAAAGAAAATATGTGGAAAGGTAGCCCTACAGTATTGTCCAACACGAGAGATGCCGGCAGATGTTATGACAAAGCCTGCATCGCAGTTTAAGTTGTTGAATTTTTCAAAGTTGTTGTTTGGGTCATGAGTATTTTATTTTGATGTAAATGGGCAAAGATACCAATAATATGAGAGCAAGTGGGGGCGTTGTCAACTGAGAAATATGCTCTCAATTATTTTCCGTGTTATTTCGAAGGGCCAGTCTCAGCTTCCGGTCAACAGGACCCCGCAGACCGGCCAAGGTGCACCTTCTTCGGACACGGATCCCCGTGACGTCGGCGTGAAGCTCCGGGAGCACCAGACATGCACTTATGAATAAGCGGAGGAGTCAACTCCATAAGTCCTCCACTCAGGGCCTCGGTGTCACTGAATCGAGCAATTTGGTTTTTAATGTTTAAAAATCGGCTTAACATTGAGGTGGAAAACACAGCGGTATCGTTAAAATACAGTAACAGGGTGATAACATCCATGTAAGAAGTGGAGGGGGATTTATTGCACTCACGGCCCCACTCGTTTATTCCTCTCATACGCAGCAGCCAGATCACCTGCTGGAGCTCCAAGCGCTGTGCACAGTCGGATGCCGCCATCTAGCGGACATAAAATGTAAGGAAGCGGAGGGAGAAAGCCATCCGGTGATCCCCAAGTAGCGGCGACGAACGAGTTTAGAGCCGTGGAGAAGATTTGCTTTGGGTAGATGATTTAATTATTGCAGCAGAGTGTTGCATGGTTTTCAGGGAGGAGTTGAGAAAGGGTCTGGGTGGTCAGGGAGAGCTTCCAGATGATTGGACAACAACAGCTAGTGTGATCAGGGAGACAGGTAGAAGAGTACTTGGTGTGTCATCTGGAAGGAAAGTAGATAAGGAGACTTGGTGGTGGAATGAGGAAGTGCAGGAGTGTATACAGAGAAAATGGTTAGCGAAGAAGAAGTGGGATACTGAGAGGACTGAAGAGAACAGACAGGAGTTCAGGGAGATGCGGCGAAAGGTAAAGATAGAGGTAGCAAAGGCAAAACAAAGGGCTTATGATGACTTGTATGCTCGGTTGGATAGTAAGGAGGCTGAAAATGATCTATACAAGTTGGCGAAACAGAGAGATAAAGATGGAAAGGATGTACAGCAGGTCCGGGTGATAAAGGACAGAGAGGGAAATGTATTGACAGATGCTAGAAGAGTGACAGGAAGATGGAAAGAGTACTTTGAAGAGCTGATGAATGTGGAAAATGAAAGAGAGGCAAGGGTAGAAGAGGTGATTATTGTAGACCACAAAGTAGCAAAAATGAGTAAAAGTGAAGTGAGGAAGGCATTGAAGAGGATGAAGAGTGGAAAAGCAGTTGGTCCTGATGATATACCTGTGGAGGTGTGGAAGTGTCTAGGAGAGGCAGCGGTAGATTTTCTGACTAGATTATTCAACAGGATCTTAGAGAGTGAGAAGATGCCTGAAGAATGGAGACAAAGTGTGATGGTGCCTATTTTTAAGAATAAAGGGGATGTGCAGAATTGTGGCAACTACAGAGGGATAAAGTTGATGAGCCATACAATGAAGTTATGGGAAAGAGTAGTGGAAACTAGACTGAGAGCAGAAGTCAGCATTTGTGAACAGCAGTATGGCTTCATGCCTAGGAAGAGTACTACAGATGCAGTATTTGCGTTGAGAATGCTAATAGAAAAGTACAGAGAAGGCCAGAGGGAGCTGCATTGCGTTTTCGTAGACCTAGAAAAAGCATATGACAGGGTGCCAAGAGAGGAGCTCTGGTATTGTATGAGGAAGTCTGGAGTGGCAGAGAAGTATGTTAGACTGGTGCAGGACATGTATGCCAGCTGTGAGACACTGGTACGGTGTGCTGTAGGGGTAACCGAGAAGTTCAAGGTGGAGGTGGGACTCCATCAGGGATCAGCTCTGAGCCCCTTCTTGTTCGCAATGGTGATGAGTAGGCTGACAGATGAGGTTAGACAGGAATCCCCATGGACCATGATGTTTGCGGATGACATTGTGATCTGTAGTGAGAGCAGACAACAGGTAGAGGAAAATCTAGAGAGGTGGAGGTATGCTCTGGAAAGGAGAGGAATGAAAGTTAGTCACAGCAAGACAGAATATATGTGTGTGAACGAGAGGAACTCGGGTGGAGCGGTGAGGCTACAGGGAGTGGAGATCAAGAAGCTGGAGGATTTCAGGTACTTAGGGTCAACAGTCCAGAGCAACGGAGAGTGCGTAAAAGAGGTGAAGAGACGGGTCCAAGCAGGTTGGAATGGCTGGAGAAAAGTGTCAGGGGTACTATGTGATAGAAGACTATCGGCCAGAATAAAAGGAAAGGTGTACAAGACAGTGGTGAGACCAGCGATGATGTTTGGACTAGAAACTGTTCCAATGACCAAAAGACAGCAGACAGAACTAGAGGTTGCAGAGATGAAGATGTTGAGGTTCTCTTTGGGAGTGACCAGGATGGATAGGATCAGGAATGAGTCTATCAGAGGGACGGCACATGTTTGATGTTTTGGAGAGAAGGTCAGAGAAGCCAGACTGAGATGGTTCGGCCATGTACAGAGAAGAGATAGTGAATATATTGGTAGACGGATGCTGGAAATGGAGCTGCCAGGCAATAGGTCTCGAGGAAGACCAAAGAGAAGATTTATGGACGTAGTGAGAGAGGATATGAAGGTAGCTGGTGTGAGAGAGGAAGATACAGAGAATAGGGTTAGATGGAGAAGGTTGACTCGCTGTGGCGACCCCTGACGGGAAAAGCCGAAAGAAGAAGAAGAAGATTTAATTATTGCAGCAAGCAGCAATGATGCACTCAGCACATTTAAACAGAACATGAAATTCAAGTTCAACATGAAAGACCTGGGGAAACTATCATATTTTTTGGGCATACAATTTGAACAAAAGGGGGATGAAATCAAAATGAACCAGACAAAGTACATCCTAAAAATGCTAGAGAGAGTTGGAATGTCAGAATGTAAAGCAAGATCTACTCCAAGTGAGCAAAAATTAGAGGGCATCCCTGTAGCTGATGAAAATGAGCAAAGTGAACCTGTCGACCCCAAAGAATATCGTGAGATTGTAGGCAGTCTTATTTATGCCATGACTTGCACCAGACCTGATATCAGCTGGATAGTGAGCAAACTATCACAGAATCTGGCAATGCCAAAAGTAGAAAACTTAGTAGCTGCAAAACATGTTCTGAGGTATTTGAAGGGGACAGCTGATTATGAACTAAGTTTCAAGAAAAATAAGGAGGATTTGAGCCTGATAGCTTACAGTGATTCAGACTGGGCATCATCTGTAGAAGACAGACGTAGCACTACAGGCTACTGTTTCAGTTTAACAAAACAAGGCCCAGCCATTGCATGGAAGTCAAGGAAACAGCCCACAGTGGCCCTGTCAACATGTGAGGCTGAATACATTGGCCTAGCCACCACCGCACAAGAAAACATGTACCTGTCTCAACTGTTAAACGGTATGGACAACAAAATGTACAGTTGCACAACAATCTACGGAGACAATCAGGGGGCCATCGCACTGAGTAAGAATCCTGTAGACAGACAAAGGTCAAAACACATTGATGTAAAATATCATTTCATTCGTGAAGCACTCAGTGAGGGTAAAATAAATCTTATCTATTGTCCATCAGAGGACATGTTGGCAGACATCTTGACAAAACCCATGACAAAGGTAAAAATAGAAAAATTCAAAAAGTGGTTCTTTGGAAATTAAAATGTCCAAAGTTTTTTTTTTTTGGATGTTGAGATCAAGAGGGGGTGTTGAGATAGGTGATCTCATTAGTTTTATTTGAGTTTACATTCTAGTATACATATGTTTTATTTGTATCTACTCTCAGGAAATGTATGGCACTTTATGACAAGGTTTGGGACTTGTTTTAGTTTTTTGCGACTGTTCAGCTAACTTGACGTTAACTTCTACGTCAGTGTTCTTTTTTTGGTATAGCGGTGCTGGCGGGAATTTTTCCCTCACTCTGTACTGTACATGTCCCATGGCTAACCGATGTTGATTCCCGGAGCTGTGAAGAAGAAAATAAAAGACGATTCAAACAAGTCAAACTTGTGAATTCCTTCCGAAACATGGAAAACGAAGAAGCTGCAAACTGAAACGCAACAAGGACATTCGTTCTGTATGTAATCAGAAGTTAATAGTGTTAACGGTTTGTGAGAAATTTACAATGCTAGACAAAAAAAGAAATTAAAAGGAAATAATTAAATCAATAGATAGACAAATAAAAAAATAAAACGAAAAAAGATTGCAAGGGGAATACAACATATAATTAAGTTGGCGATTCACAAGGAATCTCAGACATCAAACTGTATATTTTTTGTTGTTTATATATAAACATATACAAAACAAACATATGTTGTTTGTTGTTGTTTATTTTTGGGATATATTGAGGAATATTTGTTGGAAAGGAGTCACAATCGCTTTTTGATAATGTCGAAGTGTATAGGTGGCTATAGAATTTAAAGATTTCTGTGGAAATTATAGCTTCATCTGTAATTTCCTTGTTGTTAAGACGGGCTTCCGCTTTGCTCCGCTCCTCCGCTCCTCCGCTCTTCCGCTCGGGCCCTGGAACTCCCGATCTGCGGGACTTCGGTGAATTCCGGGCCAGTCTTCTGCTCTTCTGCTCTCCTCCGCTTCTTCGCTCCCCCGCTTTGGACCCTGGAACTCCCGAACTGGGCCGGGCTTCTGCCCTCCGCCTCTCCTCTGCTCATCCGCTCCAGGCCCTGGCACTCCTTGTCATCCAGTCATTCGCATGTGCGTGCCCGGAGGTCCGGGAGCTCCACTCAAACGTCCGGGGGATAAGGGTAAGGGGTCCTGCTCCCCCCCCCCCCTCGCCGCCTCTGAGAAGAGAAACATCTCCTCCGCTCCTCCGCTTCTCAGCTCCTCCGCTCCTCCGCTGCGGAACCAGGTACTACCGATCCGCCAGACTCAGGTGAATTGCGGACAGGGCTTTTGCTGTCCTCCGCTCCTCCGCTTTGGGCCCTGGAACTCCCGAACCGCTGGACATAAGCGAATCAAGGCCGGGCATCTGCCTTCCTCCGCTCCTCAGCTCATCCGCTCGAGGCCCTGGTACTCCCAGTCCGCGGGAACCCCCCCCCCATCCCCACCCACCCACCAAAACAAACTCTCACACACACATAAACACACGCACACACACACACACACACACACACACACACACACACACACACACACAGACACACACACACACACACACACACACAGACACACACCCATACACACACACACACACACACACACACACACACACACACACACACACACACACCTGAACTCATCATAGCTGTGCTAATAGCATTGGCCGAAACGTATCCACAACAAAACAAACATTAGCTCATCCACTCATTCACATATGTGTGTGCCCAGAGGTACGGGAGCTCCAGTCATACGTCCGGGTGATCGATGTCCGGAGAAGGCTCACATTGGCCGGTCTAAGGGGTCCTGCTGCCCCCAAGCTTCCCCGCCTTTGAGAAGAGAAACATAACTCCGCTCCTCCGCTTCTCAACTCCTCTGCTCCTCCGCTATGGGCCCTGGTACTCCCGATCCTCCGAACTCAGGCGAATAGCGTGACGTGCTTCTGCTCTCCTATAAGCCCCTACACACTTCTAACACGGCTGTTATCACCCTGTTACTGCATTACAATGACACCCATTTGCTTTTGATCTCAGTGTCTGCCACCGTAAGGAAAAAGCGGGGGGAGGGGGGGGGGGGGCGGGACATAAGGGCATTCGTTCTGTATGTAATCAGAAGTTAATAGTGTTAACGGTTTGCGAGAAATTTTTAATGCTAGACAAAAACAGAAAATTAAAAGGAAATAATTAAATAAATAGATAGAAAAATAAAATTAAAAACTAAAAAAAAAATTGTAAGGGGAATATAACATGTAATTAAGTTGGCCGTTCACAAGGAATCTCAGACATCAAACTGTTTTTAATTGAACATAAATAGTACACACAAATATACAAATGTACAAATAAACATGGCAAGGTAGAACTGAATGTCAATGAAACAACCAGGGATGAGGAAGCAACGGACATAAGGACATTTGTTCTGTATGTAATCAGAAGTTAATAGTGTTAACGGTTTGTGAGAAATTTACAGTGCTAGACAAAAAAAGAAATTAAAAGGAAATAATTAAATCAATAGATAGACAAATAAAAAATTAAAACGAAAAAAAAATTGCAAGGGGAATATAACATGTAATTAAGTTGTTTTTCTTTTTTTCCAAAAAAAGGAATCTCAGACATGGGTAACTGTATATTTTTTAGTTTTTGGATTTTTCCATAAGTTTTAAGGATTTTTTTTTATAATTCAAAATCGTTTATGAAGAAATTAAAATTTGGGGAGCATTTTTGCATTCTGTTTTTGTGAATGAAGAACTTGGCCAGGCCTAAAAGAACATTGACACAGAGTTCATCTGTTATGTTGCTTATAAGGAAACCAAATGTGATATCATCTTTTGAGAGGGAAACTGGTGACGATGGAATGAGAATGAGAAAAAATATATGGTCAGTGGTTTCAATGTTGTCTTCACAAAATGTACAAATATTATATTCAAAAGTAAAGCGTACCCGCAATAATTCCTTAGATGGGTAGATGTCATTCATAATTTAGAAGTGGGTCTCTTCTTGCCTTGGGGGGTATGGGTAGAGTCAGACACATAGTTTGCAGCGTGGCAGTCGATTCCTTATCAAATTTATTTCAAATATTATTTTTGTTTTGACGTCCAGGGAACAAGTTTCCTGTGAAACATGTCCTAATAAAGGAGTTGCTGCACTTTCTGTCCAGAATTGAGATTCCCTGGAGTGATAGTCGGGGTAACTGTGGTTGTACGGTTTGGTGCGTCATTATATTTTTGGTCAGGAATACAAATTGTCGAGGCAGTGCGTTTCGTAACTTTATCAACTCTAATATGGGAGGCTTAAATCTGTGTGTAGTACAGAACTGTTCATAGTCTAGACGACTGCCATTGTCATCCATCAAGTCAATTATTGACCATATACCTTTCTCAAAGCATTCCTTGTAAAACAGAGGTTTGTTGCCACGCAGTACATATCTGTTGTTCCAAATTATTGTACTGTGTGGTGAGAAATTGTGTACATATATCATTTTCCAGTATAATAGTATTTGTTTATGGAACTCTGAAAATTGGACAGGAATCTTGTTGATATCCAAGTCAGAGATAAGTAGAAGACTTAGGCTGCCGACTATGTTGAATAAGTAGTTTGGAGTACAATACCAGAAAGAATGATGATGTTTGATCCAGGATTTCAACCAGTTCACCTTCAATGTCCCATTCAGGCAGTCCAACTCTATCACTTTCAGCCCTCCGTCACTTGTTTCTTTCCCCATATGTGATTTTTTTAGATGGTGTGGTCTGTTCCTCCAGATAAAGTTGAAATTTATTTGGTTAATAGATTTTATGAGTTGATTTGGAGCAGCATTGGAATACACTGGGTATATACATCTGGATAAACATTCCATTTTAGTCAAATATATCCGGCCTAATATTGATAAATCTCTTTGGAGCCATATATTCAATTTTGCTTTACTTTGATTCAGTTTAGATTCAATGTTCCTGGACTGATTTAACTTTTGGTCCTTAGATAGGAAAATGCTCAAGTATTTTATTTCTGATTTGATAGGAACATTGCTGATTTCCTTTAGTGGTGAGTCATGCAGCGCAAGAAGTTTGCATTTCTTTAAGTTTAATGACAATCCTGAAGCCTTGGAGAATGTTTTAATTTTTTCAACGCTTATTGGGACTTGATGTTCATTTTTCAAAACTAAGGTTGTGTCATCTGCCAGCAGCCTAATAACAATTTCTGTCCCCGACATTATTTCTGTCCCACACATACACACACACACACACACAGACACACACACACACACACACACACACACACACACACACTCACACACACCTTAATTCCACTCTTTTATATACGCATGTCTGGAGTTCCGCGATGGGCCCTGGTACCCCCCCCCCCCACCTAAACAAACTCTCACACATACACACACGAACACACTCACACAGACACAAAAACAAACAAACACACACACACACACACACACACACACACACACACCTTAACTCCTCATAGCTGTGCTAATAGCATTAGCCGAAACGCATCCACAACCAAACAAACATTAGCTCATCCACTCATTCACATGTGTGTGCCCAATGGTCCGGCAGCTCCAATCATACGACCGGGGGATCTATGTCCAGAGAATGCTCACATTAGCCCGTCTAAGGGGTTCTTCTGCCCCCAAGCTTCCCCGCCTCTGAGAGAAGAAACATTACCTTCGCTCCTCTGCTCCTCCGCTTCTCAGCTCCACCGCTCCTCCGCGATGGGCCCTGGTACTCCCCCCCCCCCACCACCTAAACAAACTCTCACACAAAATCCCTCACACACACACAAAAACACACAAACACACACACACACACACACACATACACACACACCTTAACTCATAGCTGTGCTAATAGCATTAGCCGAAACGCATTCACAACCAAACAAACATTAGCTAAACCACTCATTCACATGTGTGTGCCCAATGGTACTCCCTGTCCACGACCCCCCCCCCACCAAAAGAGCCTCTCACACACACACACACACACACACAAAGACACTCACACACACACAGACACACACATAATCACATACACATACCTTAAGTCTTCATAGCTGTGCTAATAGCTTTAGCCGAAACGCATCCACAACCAAACAAACATTAGCTCATCCACTCATTCACATGTGTGTGCCCTGGTACTCTGTGTCCGCGACCCCCCCCCCCCCCCCACCAAAACAAACTATCACACACATACACAAAGACACTCACACACACACACACACTGACACACATACACACATTAAGTCATCATAGCTGTGCTAATAGCATTAGCCGAAACGCATCCACAACCAAAGAAACATTAGCTCATCCATTCATTCACATGTGTGTGCTCAATGGTCCGCTTCTCCGCTCCACCGCTCCTCCACTATGGGCCCTGGTACTCCCGATCCGCCGGACTCAGGAGAATTAAGAATAAGAATCAGAACAACTTTTATAATCCCGAAGGAAATTGCAGTGCCAGAGTTACAGAAAATATAACAGTAATAAATAATAAAAGAAAGGCAGAATTATAAATAAAAATAAACTATAAACTATAAAGTGTTTCAGTGAAACTATAAAGTGTCTTAGTAAGCAGTGATAAAACTATAAGTGTCTTAGTAACAAGTGAGGTAAGGAGTGCACAATAGTATGATAGAAGGGAACATTATAGTGTAGCTGTTATGAGATGAGATGAAATATTGCACAATGTAGCTGTTATGAAATGAAATATTGCACAGTTTCTGAATATTGCACAGAAATGAGATATTGCACATTTTTGTTTGTTTTTAAGTTAAAGATAGGTTTTTATGGTTGCCGGCGGCTGAATGGGACGTGCTTCTGCCCTCCATCCGCTCCACAGCTCATCCGCTCCAGGCCCAGCTACCCCCTGTCCGCGCCCCCCCCCCCACCTAAACAAACTGTCACACACATATACACAATCGCACACACAAACACACACACACACACACACACACACACACACACACACACACACACAAGAACACACAAGAACACAAACACACAAACACACAAACACACAAACACACAAACACACAAACACACAAACACACACACACACACACACCTTAAGTCATCATACCTGTGCTAATAGCTCCCAAGCTTCCCCGCCTCTGAGAAGAGAAACAATACCTCCGCTACTCCGCTCCTCCGCTTCTCAGCTCCACCGCTCCTCCGCTATGGGCCCTGGTACTCCCCCCCCCCCCCTACCAAAACAAACTCTCACAAAAAATCACTCACACACACACAAAAACACACAAGAACACAAACACACAAACACACAAACACACAAACACACAAACACACACACACACACACACCTTAAGTCATCATACCTGTGCTAATAGCTCCCAAGCTTCCCCGCCTCTGAGAAGAGAAACAATACCTCCGCTACTCCGCTCCTCCGCTTCTCAGCTCCACCGCTCCTCCGCTATGGGCCCTGGTACTCCCCCCCCCCCCCTACCAAAACAAACTCTCACAAAAAATCACTCACACACACACAAAAACACACAAAAACACACACACACACATACACACACACCTTAACTCATCATAGCTGTGCTAATAGCTTTAGCCGAAACGCATCCACAACCAAACAAACATTAGCTCATCCACTCATTCACATGTGTGTGCCCTGGTACTCCCCCCCACCAAAACAAACTATCACACACATACACAAAGACACTCACACACACACACACACTGACACACATACACACATTAAGTCATCATAGTTGTGCGAATAGCATTAGCCGAAATGCATCCACAACCAAACAAACATTAGCTCATCCACTCATTTACATGTGTGTGCCCAATGGTTCGGTTCTCCGCTCCACCGCTCCTCCGCTATGGGCCCTGGTACTCCCGATCCGCCGGACTCAGGAGAATTATGGGACGTGCTTCTGCCCTCCATCCGCTCCACAGCTCATCCGCTCCAGGCCCAGCTACCCCCTGTCCGCGCCCCCCCCCCCCCCACCTAAACAAACTGTCACACACATATACACAAACGCACACACAAAAACACACACACACACACACACAAGAACACACAAACACACAAACACACAAACACACACACACCTTAAGTCATCATAGCTGTGCTAATAGCTCCCAAGATTCCCCGCCTCTGAGAGGAGAAACAATACCTCCGCTACTCCGCTCCTCCGCTTCTCAGCTCCACCGCTCCTCGGCTATGGGCCCTGGTACCCCCCCCCACCTAAACACACTCACTCACACACAAAAACACACACACACACACACATACACAAACACACCTTAACTCATCATACCTGTGCTAATAGCATTAGCCGAAACGCATCCTCTACCAAACAAACATTAGCTCATCCACTCATTCACATGTGTGTGCCCAATGGTCCGGGAGCTCCAATCATACGTCCGGGGGATCAAAATCTGGAGAAGGCTCACAGTGGCTGGTCTAAGGCGTCCTACTGCCCCCAAACTTCCCATCCTCTGCCTTTGAGAAGAGAGAAATTACCTCCGCTCCTCCATTCCTCCGCTTCTCCGCTCCACAGCTCTTCCGCGATGGGCCTTGGTACCCCCCCCCCACCTAAACAAACTCTCACACACACACACACGAACACCCTCACACAGACACAAAAACAAACAAACAGACACACACACACACACACACACACACACACACCTTAACTCATCATAGCTGTGCTAATAGCATTAGCCGAAATGCATCCACAACCAAACAAACATTAGCTCATCCACTCATTCACATGTGTGTGCCCAATGGTCCGGGAGCTCCAATCATACGTTCGGGGGATCTATGTCCGGAGAATGCTCACATTAGCCCGTCCAAGGGGTTCTGATGCCCCCAAGCTTCCCCGCCTCTGAGAGGAGAAACTATGCCTCTGCTACTCCGCTCCTCCGCTCCTCCGCTTCTCAGCTCCACTGGTCCTCCGCTTTGGGCCCTGGAATTCCCGAACCGCTGGACATAAGCGAATCAAGGCCGGGCATCTGCCCTCCTCCGCTCCTCAGCTCATCCGCTATGGGCCCTGGTACTCCCCCCCCCCACCTAAACAAACTCTCACACAAAATCACTCACACACACACAAAAACACACAAACACACACACACACACACATATACACACACACCTTAACTCATCATAGCTGTGCTAATAGCATTAGCCGAAACGCATCCACAACCAAACAAACATTAGCTCATCCACTCATTCACATGTGTGTGCCCTATGGTACTCCCTTTCTGCGACCCCCCCCCCCCCCCCCCACCAAAAGAGCCTCTCACACACACACACACACACACAAAGACACTCACACACACACAGACACACACATAATCACATACACATACCTTAAGTCTTCATAGCTGTGCTAATAGCTTTAGCCGAAACGCATCCACAACCAAACAAACATTAGCTCATCCACTCATTCACATGTGTGTGCCCTGGTACTCCGTGTCCGCGACCCCCCCCCCCCCCACCAAAACAAACTATCACACACATACACAAAGACACTCACACACACACACACACTGACACACATACACACATTAAGTCATCATAGCTGTGCTAATAGCATTAGCCGAAACGCATCCACAACCAAAGAAACATTAGCTCATCCATTCATTCACATGTGTGTGCTCAATGGTCCGCTTCTCCGCTCCACCGCTCCTCCACTATGGGCCCTGGTACTCCCGATCCGCCGGACTCAGGAGAATTAAGAATAAGAATCAGAACAACGTTTATAATCCCGAAGGAAATTGCAGTGCCAGAGTTACAGAAAATATAACAGTAATAAATAATAAAAGAAAGGCAGAATTATAAATAAAAATAAACTATAAACTATAAAGTGTTTCAGTGAAACTATAAAGTGTCTTAGTAAGCAGTGATAAAACTATAAGTGTCTTAGTAACAAGTGAGGTAAGGAGTGCACAATAGTATGATAGAAGGGAACATTATAGTGTAGCTGTTATGAGATGAGATGAAATATTGCACAATGTAGCTGTTATGAAATGAAATATTGCACAGTTTCTGAATATTGCACAGAAATGAGATATTGCACATTTTTGTTTGTTTTTAAGTTAAAGATAGGTTTTTATGGTTGCCGGCGGCTGAATGGGACGTGCTTCTGCCCTCCATCCGCTCCACAGCTCATCCGCTCCAGGCCCAGCTACCCCCTGTCCGCGCCCCCCCCCCCCCACCTAAACAAACTGTCACACACATATACACAATCGCACACACAAACACACACACACACACACACACACACACACACACACACACAAGAACACACAAACACACAAACACACAAACACACAAACACACAAACACACAAACACACAAACACACAAACACACACACACACACACACCTTAAGTCATCATACCTGTGCTAATAGCTCCCAAGCTTCCCCGCCTCTGAGAAGAGAAACAATACCTCCGCTACTCCGCTCCTCCGCTTCTCAGCTCCACCGCTCCTCCGCTATGGGCCCTGGTACTCCCCCCCCCCCCTACCAAAACAAACTCTCACAAAAAATCACTCACACACACACAAAAACACTCAAACACACACACACACACATACACACACACCTTAACTCATCATAGCTGTGCTAATAGCTTTAGCCGAAACGCATCCACAACCAAACAAACATTAGCTCATCCACTCATTCACATGTGTGTGCCCTGGTACTCCCCCCCACCAAAACAAACTATCACACACATACACAAAGACACTCACACACACACACACACACTGACACACATACACACATTAAGTCATCATAGTTGTGCTAATAGCATTAGCCGAAATGCATCCACAACCAAACAAACATTAGCTCATCCACTCATTCACATGTGTGTGCCCAATGGTTCGCTTCTCCGCTCCACCGCTCCTCCGCTATGGGCCCTGGTACTCCCGATCCGCCGGACTCAGGAGAATTATGGGATGTGCTTCTGCCCTCCATCCGCTCCACAGCTCATCCGCTCCAGGCCCAGCTACCCCCTGTCCGCGCCCCCCCCCCCCACCTAAACAAACTGTCACACACATATACACAAACGCACACACAAAAACACACACACACACACACACAAGAACACACAAACACACAAACACACAAACACACACACACCTTAAGTCATCATAGCTGTGCTATTAGCTCCCAAGATTCCCCGCCTCTGAGAGGAGAAACAATACCTCCGCTACTCCGCTCCTCCGCTTCTCAGCTCCACCGCTCCTCGGCTATGGGCCCTGGTACCCCCCCCCACCTAAACACACTCACTCACACACAAAAACACACACACACATACACATACACAAACACACCTTAACTCATCATACCTGTGCTAATAGCATTAGCCGAAACGCATCCACTACCAAACAAACATTAGCTCATCCACTCATTCACATGTGTGTGCCCAATGGTCCGGGAGCTCCAATCATACGTCCGGGGGATCTATATCTGGAGAAGGCTCACAGTGGCTGGTCTAAGGCGTCCTACTGCCCCCAAACTTCCCATCCTCTGCCTTTGAGAAGAGAGAAATTACCTCCGCTCCTCCATTCCTCCGCTTCTCCGCTCCACAGCTCTTCCGCGATGGGCCTTGGTACCCCCCCCCACCTAAACAAACTCTCACACACACACACACGAACACCCTCACACAGACACAAAAACAAACAAACAGACACACACACACACACACACACACACACACACACACACCTTAACTCATCATAGCTGTGCTAATAGCATTAGCTGAAATGCATCCACAACCAAACAAACATTAGCTCATCCACTCATTCACATGTGTGTGCCCAATGGTCCGGGAGCTCCAATCATACGTTCGGGGGATTCCCGAACCGCTGGACATAAGCGAATCAAGGCCGGGCATCTGCCCTGCCTCTGCTACTCCGCTCCTCCGCTCCTCCGCTTCTCAGCTCCACTGCTCCTCCGCTCCTGGCCCTGGTACTCCTGAACTGCTGGACATAAGCGATTCAGGCTCCAGACCCTTGTACTCCCCTTCCGCGGGACTCAGGCGAATTGTCGGACGGGCTTCCGCTCTCCTCCGCTTCTCCGCTCCTCCGCTCCTCCGCTTCTGGCCCTGGTACTCCTGAACTGCTGGACATAGGCGATTCAGGCTCCAGAACCTGGTACTCCCTCTCCGCGAGACACAGGCGAATTGCCGGCCGGGCTTCCACTCTCCTCCGCTCCTCGGCTCCTCCGCTCCTCCGCTCCGGCCCTGGTACTCCTGAACTGCTGGACATAGGCGATTCAGGCTCCAGACCCTTGTACTCCCCTTCCGCGGGACTCAGGCGAATTGTCGGACGGGCTTCCACTCTCCTCCGCTCCTCGGCTCCTCCGCTCCTCCGCTCCGGCCCTGGTACTCCTGAACTGCTGGACATAGGCGATTCAGGCTCCAGAACCTGGTACTCCCTCTCCGCGAGACACAGGCGAATTGCCGGCCGGGCTTCCACTCTCCTCCGCTCCTCCGCTCCTCCGCTCCTCCGCTCCTCCGCTCCGGCCCTGGTACTCCTGAACTGCTAGACATAAGCGAATCAGGCTCCAGGCCTTGGTACTCCCTCTCCGCGGGACTTAGGCGAATTGTTGGCCGTGCTTCCGCTCTCCTCCGCTTCTCCTCTCATCCGCTCCTCCGCTCCTCCGCTCCGGGCCCTGGTACTCCTGAACTGCTAGACATAAGCGAATCAGGCTCCAGGCCCTGGTACTCCCTTTTTGCGGGACTTAGGCGAATATTCGGCCGGGCTTCCGCTCACCTCCGCTCCTCCGCTCATCCACTCCTCCGCTCCGGGCCCTGGTACTCCGGAACCGCAGGACATGAGATTCAGGCTCCAGGTCATGGTACTCCCTTTCCGCGGGACTCAGGCGAATTGTCGGCCGGATTCCGCTCTCCTCCGCTCATCCGCTCCTCCGCTCCACCGCTTAAACGTTCTTCTGCTCATCCGCTCCTCCACTCCTCCGCTCCGGGCCCTAGTACTCCTGAACTGCTAGACGTAAGCCAATCATGCTCCAGGCCCTGGTACTCCCTTTCCGCTGGACTCAGGCGAATTGTCGGCCGGGCTTCCGCTCTCCTCCGCTTCTCCTCTCATCCACTCCTCCGCACCTCCGCTCCAGGCCCTGGTACTCCTGAACTGCTAGACATAAGCGAGTCACGTTCCTGGCCCTGGTACTCCCTCTCCGCGGGACTTAGGCGAATTGTCGACCGGGCTTCCGCTCACCTCCGCTCCTCCGCTCCTCCGCTCCTCCGCTCCTCCGCTCCTCCGCTCCTCCGCTCTTCTGCTCATCTGTTCCTCTGCTGCCCCGCTCCGGGCCCTGGTACTACCAATCCGCGGGACTTAGGCAAATTGTCGGCCGGACTTCCGCTCTCCACCGCTTCTCCTCTCATCCGCTCCTCCGCTCCTCCGCTTCTGGCCCTGGAACTCCTGAACTGCTAGACATAAGCGAATCAGATTCCAGGTCCTGGTACTCCCTTTCCACGGGACTTCGGCGAATATTCGGCCGGGCTTCCGCTCACCTCCGCTACTCCGCTCCTGCGCTCCTCCGCTCCTCCGCTCATCCGCTCCTCCGCTCCACCGCTTAAACGTTCTTCTGCTCATCCGCTCCTCCGATCCTCCGATCCGGGCCCTAGTACTCCTGAACTGCTAGACATAAGCGAATCAGGCTCCAGGCCCTGGTTTCCCTCTCTGCGGGACTTAGGCGAATTGTCGGCTGGGCTTCAGCTCTCCTCCGCTTCTCCTCTCATCCGCTCCTCCGCACCTCCGGTACCGGCCCTGGTACTCCTGAACTGCTAGACATAAGCGAATCAGGCTCCAGGCCCTGGTACTCCCTTTCCGCTGGACTCAGGCGAATTGTCGGCAAGGCTTCCGCTCACTTCCGCTCCTCCGCTCATCCGCTCCTCCGCTCCGGGCCCTGGTGCTCCTGAACCGCAGGACATAAGAGATTCAGGCTCCAGGCCCTGGTACTCCCTTTCCGCGGGACTCAGGCAAATTGTCGGCCGGATTCCGCTCTCCTCCGCTCATCCGCTCCTCCGCTCCACCGCTTAAACGTTCTTCTGCTCATCCGCTTCTCCGCTCCTCCGCTCCGGGCCCTGGTACTCCTGAACTGCTAGACATAAGCGAATCAGGCTCCAGGCCCTGGTACTCCCTTTCCGCTGGACACAGGCGAATTGTCGGGCGGGCTTCCGCTCTCCTCCGCTTCTCCTCTCATCCACTCCTCCGCACCTCCGCTCCAGGCCCTGGTACTCCTGAACTGCTAGATATAAGCGAATCAAGCTCCAGGCCCTGGTACTCCCTCTCCGCAGGACTTAGGCGAAATATGGGCCGGGTTTCCGCTCTCCTCCGCTCCTCCAATCCTCCACTCATCCGCCCCTCCGCTCCTCCGCTCCTCCGCACCTTGCCCTGGTACTCCTGAATTGCTGAACATCATTAAATCACGCTTCTGGCCCTGGTACTCCCTCTCCGCGGGACTCAGGTGAATTGCCGGCCGGGCTTCCGCTCTCCTCAGCTCATCCGCTCCTCCGCTCCTCCGCACCTCCGCTCCTCCGTTCCTCCGCTCCGGGCCCTGGTACTCCTGAACTGCTAGACATGAGCGAATCAGGCTCCAGGCCCTGGTACTCCCTTTCCGCTGGACTCAGGCGAATTGTCAGCCGGGCTTCCGCTCTCCTCCGCTTCTCCTCTCATCCACTCCTCCGCACCTCCGCTCCGGGCCCTGGTACTCCTGAACTGCTAGACATAAGCGAATCACGCTTCTGGCCCTGGTACTCCCTCTCCGCTGGACTCAGGCGAATTGTCGGCCGGGCTTCCGCTCACCTCCGCTCCTCCGCTCCTCCGCTCCACTGCTTAAACGTTCTTCTGCTCATCCGTTCCACCGCTCCTCCGCTCCGGCCCTGGTACTCCTGAACTGCTGGACATATGCGAATCAGGGTCAAGGCCCTGGTACTCCCTCCCCGCGGGACTTAGGCGAAATGTGGGCCGGGCTTCCTCTCTCCTCCGCTCGTCCGCTCCTCCGCTCATCCGCCCCTCCGCTCTTCCGCTCCTCCGCATCTTGCCCTGGTACTCCTGAATTGTTGAACATCATTAAATGACGCTTCTGGCCCTGGTACTCCCTCTCCGCGGGACTCAGGCGAATTGTCGGCCGGGCTTCCGCTCACCTCCGCTCCTCCGCTCATCCGCTCCTCCGCTCCTCCGCTCTTCCGCTCCTCCGATCCTCCGCTCCTCCGCTCTTCTGCTCATCTGCTCCTCCGCTGCCACGCTCCTGGCCCTGGTACTACCAATCCGCGGGACTTAGGCGAATTGTCGGCCGGGCTTCCGCTCTCCACCGCTTCTCCTCTCATCCGCTCCTCCGCTCCTCCGCTCCGGGCCCTGGTACTCCTGAACTGCTAGACATAAACGAATCAGGCTCCAGGCCCTGGTACTCCCTCTCCGCGGGACTTAGGCAAATATTCGGCCGGGCTTCCGCTCTCCTCCGCTCCTCCGCTCCTCCGCTACGGCCCTGGTACTCCTGAACTGCTGGACATATGCGAATCAGGCTCCAGGCCCTGGTACTCCCTCTCCGCAGGAGTTAGGCGAAATGTGGGCCGGGCTTCCTCTCTCCTCCGCTCGTCCGCTCATCCGCTCATCCGCCCCTCCGCTCCTCCGCTCCTCCGCACCTTACCCTGGTACTCCTGAATTGCTGAACATCATTAAATGACGCTTCAGGCCCTGGTACTCCCTCTCCGCGGGACTCAGGTGAATTGCCGGCCGGGCTTCCGCTCTCCTCAGCTCATCCGCTCATCCGCTCCTCCGCTACTCCGCTCCTCCGTTCCTCCGCTCCGGGCCCTGGTACTCCTGAACTGCTAGACATGAGCGAATCAGGCTCCAGGCCCTGGTACTCCCTTTCCGCTGGACTCAGGCGAATTGTCGGAAGGGCTTCCGCTCTCCTCCGCTTCTCCTCTCATCCACTCCTCCGCTCCTCCGCTCCACTGCTTAAACGTTCTTCTGCTCATCCGCTCCTCCGCTCCTCCGCTCCGGGCCCTGGTACTCCTGAACTGCTAGACATGAGCGAATCAGGCTCCAGGCCCTGGTGCTCCCTTTCCGCTGGACTCAGGCGAATTGTCGGCCGGGCTTCCCCGCTCCTCCGCTCCGGCCCTGGTACTCCTGAACTGCTGAACATCATTAAATCACGCTTCTGGCCCTGGTACTCCCTCTCCGTGGGGCTTAGGCGAATTGTCGGCCGGGCTTCCGCTCTCCTCCGCTTCCCCTCTCATCCGCTCCTCCGCTCCTCCGCTCCGGGCCCTGGTACTCCTGAACTGCTAGACATAAGCGAATCAGGCTCCAGGCCCTGGTACTCCCTTTCCGCTGGACTCAGGCGAATTGTCGGCAAAGCTTCCGCTCTCCTCCGCTTCTCCTCTCATCCACTCCTCCGCACCTCAACTCAAGGCCCTGGTACTCCTGAACTGCTAGACATAAGCGAATCACGTACCTGGCCCTGGTACTCCCTCTCCGCTGGACTCAGGCGAATTGTCGGCCGGGCTTCCGCTCACCTCCGCTCCTCCGCTCCACTGCTTAAACGTTCTTCTGCTCATCCGTTCCACCGCTCCTCCGCTCCGGCCCTGGTACTCCTGAACTGCTGGACATATGCGAATCAGGGTCAAGGCCCTGGTACTCCCTCCCCGCGGGACTTAGGCGAAATGTGGGCCGGGCTTCCTCTCTCCTCCGCTCGTCCGCTCCTCCGCTCATCCGCCCCTCCGCTCTTCCGCTCCTCCGCATCTTGCCCTGGTACTCCTGAATTGTTGAACATCATTAAATGACGCTTCTGGCCCTGGTACTCCCTCTCCGCGGGACTCAGGCGAATTGTCGGCCGGGCTTCCGCTCACCTCCGCTCCTCCGCTCATCCGCTCCTCCGCTCCTCCGCTCCTCCGCTCTTCCGCTCCTCCGATCCTCCGCTCCTCCGCTCTTCTGCTCATCTGCTCCTCCGCTGCCACGCTCCTGGCCCTGGTACTACCAATCCGCGGGACTTAGGCGAATTGTCGGCCGGGCTTCCGCTCTCCACCGCTTCTCCTCTCATCCGCTCCTCCGCTCCTCCGCTCCGGGCCCTGGTACTCCTGAACTGCTAGACATAAACGAATCAGGCTCCAGGCCCTGGTACTCCCTTTCCACGGGACTTCGGCGAATATTCGGCCGGGCTTCCGCTCACCTCCGCTACTCCGCTCCTGCGCTCCTCCGCTCCTCCGCTCATCCGCTCCTCCGCTCCACCGCTTAAACGTTCTTCTGCTCATCCGCTCCTCCGATCCTCCGATCCGGGCCCTAGTACTCCTGAACTGCTAGACATAAGCGAATCAGGCTCCAGGCCCTGGTTTCCCTCTCCGCGGGACTTAGGCGAATTGTCGGCCGGGCTTCAGCTCTCCTCCGCTTCTCCTCTCATCCGCTCCTCCGCACCTCCGGTACCGGCCCTGGTACTCCTGAACTGCTAGACATAAGCGAATCAGGCTCCAGGCCCTGGTACTCCCTTTCCGCTGGACTCAGGCGAATTGTCGGCAAGGCTTCCGCTCACTTCCGCTCCTCCGCTCATCCGCTCCTCCGCTCTTGGCCCTGGTGCTCCTGAACCGCAGGACATAAGAGATTCAGGCTCCAGGCCCTGGTACTCCCTTTCCGCGGGACTCAGGCAAATTGTCGGCCGGATTCCGCTCTCCTCCGCTCATCCGCTCCTCCGCTCCACCGCTTAAACGTTCTTCTGCTCATCCGCTTCTCCGCTCCTCCGCTCCGGGCCCTGGTACTCCTGAACTGCTAGACATAAGCGAATCAGGCTCCAGGCCCTGGTACTCCCTTTCCGCTGGACACCAGCGAATTGTCGGGCGGGCTTCCGCTCTCCTCCGCTTCTCCTCTCATCCACTCCTCCGCACCTCCGCTCCAGGCCCTGGTACTCCTGAACTGCTAGATATAAGCGAATCAAGCTCCAGGCCCTGGTATTCCCTTTCCACGGGACTTTGGCGAATATTCGGCCGGGCTTCCGCTCACCTCCGCTCCTCCGCTCCTCCGCTCCTCCGCTCCTCCGCTCCTCCGCTCCTCCGCTCCTCCGCTCCTCCGCTCCTCCGCTCTGGGCCCTGGTACTCCTGAACTGCTTGCCATAAGCGAATCAGGCTCCAGGCCGTGGTACTCCCTCTCCGCGGGACTTGGGCGAATATTCGGCCGGGCAACCGCTCACCTCCGTTCCTCCGCTCATCCGCTCCGGCCCTGGTACTCCTGAACTGCTGGACATATGCGAATCAGGCTCCAGGCCCTGGTACTCCCTCTCCGCAGGACTTAGGCGAAATATGGGCCGGGTTTCCGCTCTCCTCCGCTCCTCCAATCCTCCACTCATCCGCCCCTCCGCTCCTCCGCTCCTCCGCACCTTGCCCTGGTACTCCTGAATTGCTGAACATCATTAAATCACGCTTCTGGCCCTGGTACTCCCTCTCCGCGGGACTCAGGTGAATTGCCGGCCGGGCTTCCGCTCTCCTCAGCTCATCCGCTCCTCCGCTCCTCCGCACCTCCGCTCCTCCGTTCCTCCGCTCCGGGCCCTGGTACTCCTGAACTGCTAGACATGAGCGAATCAGGCTCCAGGCCCTGGTACTCCCTTTCCGCTGGACTCAGGCGAATTGTCAGCCGGGCTTCCGCTCTCCTCCGCTTCTCCTCTCATCCACTCCTCCGCACCTCCGCTCCGGGCCCTGGTACTCCTGAACTGCTAGACATAAGCGAATCACGTACCTGGCCCTGGTACTCCCTCTCCGCTGGACTCAGGCGAATTGTCGGCCGGGCTTCCGCTCACCTCCGCTCCTCCGCTCCTCCGCTCCACTGCTTAAACGTTCTTCTGCTCATCCGTTCCACCGCTCCTCCGCTCCGGCCCTGGTACTCCTGAACTGCTGGACATATGCGAATCAGGGTCAAGGCCCTGGTACTCCCTCCCCGCGGGACTTAGGCGAAATGTGGGCCGGGCTTCCTCTCTCCTCCGCTCGTCCGCTCCTCCGCTCATCCGCCCCTCCGCTCTTCCGCTCCTCCGCATCTTGCCCTGGTACTCCTGAATTGTTGAACATCATTAAATGACGCTTCTGGCCCTGGTACTCCCTCTCCGCGGGACTCAGGCGAATTGTCGGCCGGGCTTCCGCTCACCTCCGCTCCTCCGCTCATCCGCTCCTCCGCTCCTCCGCTCCTCCGCTCTTCCGCTCCTCCGATCCTCCGCTCCTCCGCTCTTCTGCTCATCTGCTCCTCCGCTGCCACGCTCCTGGCCCTGGTACTACCAATCCGCGGGACTTAGGCGAATTGTCGGCCGGGCTTCCGCTCTCCACCGCTTCTCCTCTCATCCGCTCCTCCGCTCCTCCGCTCCGGGCCCTGGTACTCCTGAACTGCTAGACATAAACGAATCAGGCTCCAGGCCCTGGTACTCCCTCTCCGCGGGACTTCGGCGAATATTCGGCCGGGCTTCCGCTCACCTCCGCTCCTCCGCTCCTCCGCTACGGCCCTGGTACTCCTGAACTGCTGGACATATGCGAATCAGGCTCCAGGCCCTGGTACTCCCTCTCCGCAGGAGTTAGGCGAAATGTGGGCCGGGCTTCCTCTCTCCTCCGCTCGTCCGCTCATCCACTCATCCGCCCCTCCGCTCCTCCGCTCCTCCGCACCTTACCCTGGTACTCCTGAATTGCTGAACATCATTAAATGACGCTTCAGGCCCTGGTACTCCCTCTCCGCGGGACTCAGGTGAATTGCCGGCCGGGCTTCCGCTCTCCTCAGCTCATCCGCTCCTCCGCTCCTCCGCTTCTCCGTTCCTCCGCTCCGGGCCCTGGTACTCCTGAACTGCTAGACATGAGCGAATCAGGCTCCAGGCCCTGGTACTCCCTTTCCGCTGGACTCAGGCGAATTGTCGGAAGGGCTTCCGCTCTCCTCCGCTTCTCCTCTCATCCACTCCTCCGCTCCTCCGCTCCACTGCTTAAACGTCCTTCTGCTCATCCGCTCCTCCGCTCCTCCGCTCCGGGCCCTGGTACTCCTGAACTGCTAGACATGAGCGAATCAGGCTCCAGGCCCTGGTGCTCCCTTTCCGCTGGACTCAGGCGAATTGTCGGCCGGGCTTCCCCGCTCCTCCGCTCCGGCCCTGGTACTCCTGAACTGCTGGACATCATTAAATCACGCTTCTGGCCCTGGTACTCCCTCTCCGCGGGGCTTAGGCGAATTGTCGGCCGGGCTTCCGCTCTCCTCCGCTTCCCCTCTCATCCGCTCCTCCGCTCCTCCACTCCGGGCCCTGGTACTCCTGAACTGCTAGACATAAGCGAATCAGGCTCCAGGCCCTGGTACTCCCTTTCCGCTGGACTCAGGCGAATTGTCGGCAAGGCTTCCGCTCTCCTCCGCTTCTCCTCTCATCCACTCCTCCGCACCTCAACTCAAGGCCCTGGTACTCCTGAACTGCTAGACATAAGCGAAGCACGTTCCTGGCCCTGGTACTCCCTTTCCGCGGGACTTAGGCAAATATTCGGCCGGGCTTCCGCTCTCCTCCGCTCCTCCGCTCCTCCGCTCCTCCGCTCCTCCGCTCTGGCCCTGGTACTCCTGAACTGCTGGACATCATTAAATCACGCTTCTGGCCCTGGTACTCCCTTTCCGCGGGACTCAGGCGAATTGTCGGCCGGATTCAGCTCTCCTCCGGTCCTCCGGTCCTCCGGTCCTCCGGTCCTCCGGTCCTCCGGTCCTCCGCTCATCCGCTCCTCCGCTCCTCCGATCCTCCGCTCCTCCGCTCCGGCCCTGGTACTCCTGAACTGCTGGACATCATTAAATCACGCTTCTGGCCCTGGTACTCCCTTTCCGCGGGACTCAGGGGAATTGTCGGCCGGATTCAGCTCTCCTCCGGTCCTCCGGTCCTCCGGTCCTCCGGTCCTCCGCTCCTCCGCTCCTCCGCTCCTCCGATCCTCCGCTCCTCCGCTCCTCCGCTCCGGCCCTGGTACTCCTGAACTGCTGGATATCATTAAATCACCCTTCTAGCCCTGGTACTCCCTTTCCGCGGGACTCAGGCGAATTGTCGACCGGATTCAGCTCTCCTCCGGTCCTCCGTTCCTCCGGTCCTCCGCTCCTCCGCTCCTCCGCTCCTCCGCTCCTCCGCTCCTCCGCTCCTCCGCTCCTCCGTTCCGGCCCTGGTACTCCTGAACTGCTGGACATAAGCGAATCAGGCTCCAGGCCCTGGTACTCCCTCTCCGCGGGACTTCGGCGAATTGTCGGCCGGGCTTCCGCTCTCCTCCGCTTCTCCTCCCATCCTCTCCTCCGCTCCTCCGCTCCTCCGCTCCGGGCCCTGGTACTCCTGAACTGCTAGACATAAGCGAATCAGGCTCCAGGCCCTGGTACTCCCTTTCCGCGGGACTCAGGCGAATTGTCGTCTGGATTCAGCTCTCCTCCGGTCCTCCGGTCCTCCGGTCTTCCGGTCCTCCGCTCCTCCGCTCCTCCGCTCCTCCGCTCCTCCGCTCCTCCGTTCCGGCCCTGGTACTCCTGAACTGCTGGACATAAGCGAATCAGGCTCCAGGCCCTGGTACTCCCTCTCCGCGGGGCTTAGGCGAATTGTCGGCCGGGCTTCCGCTCTCCTCCGCTTCTCCTCTCATCCGCTCCTCCGCTCCTCCGCTCCGGGCCCTGGTACTCCTGAACTGCTCGACATAAGCGAATCACGTTCCTGGCCCTGGTCCTCCCTTTCCGCGGGACTTAGGCAAATATTCGGCCGGGCTTCCGCTCTCCTCCGCTCCTCCGCTCCTCCGCTCCGGCCCTGGTACTCCTGAACTGCTGGACATCATTAAATCACGCTTCTTGCCCTGGTACTCCCTTTCCGCGGGACTCAGGCGAATTGTCGGCCGGATTCAGCTCTCCTCCGGTCCTCCGGTCCTCCGGTCCTCCGCTCATCCGCTCCTCCGCTCCTCCGGTCCTCCGCTCCTCCGCTCCTCCGCTCCTCCGCTCCTCCGTTCCGGCCCTGGTACTCCTGAACTGCTGGACATGAGCGAATCAGGCTCCAGGCCCTGGTACTCCCTCTCCGCGGGGCTTAGGCGAATTGTCGGCCGGGCTTCCGCTCTCCTCCGCTTCTCCTCTCATCCGCTCCTCCGCTCCTCCGCTCCGGGCCCTGGTACTCCTGAACTGCTAGACATAAGCGAATCAGGCTCCAGGCCCTGGTACTCCCTTTCCGCTGGACTCAGGCGAATTGTCGGCAAGGCTTCCGCTCTCCTCTGCTTCTCCTCTCATCCACTCCTCCGCACCTCAACTCCAGGCCCTGGTACTCCTGAACTGCTAGACATAAGCGAATCACGTTCCTGGCCCTGGTCCTCCCTTTCCGCGGGACTTAGGCAAATATTCGGCCGGGCTTCCGCTCTCCTCCGCTCCTCCGCTCCTCCGCTCCTCCGCGCCGGCCCTGGTACTCCTGAACTGCTGGACATCATTAAATCACGCTTCTGGCCCTGGTACTCCCTTTCCGCGGGACTCAGGCGAATTGCCGGCCGGATTCAGCTCTCCTCCGGTCCTCCGGTCCTCCGGTCCTCCGGTCCTCCGCTCCTCCGCTCCTCCGCTCCTCCGCTCCGGCCCTGGTACTCCTGAACTGCTGGACATCATTAAATCACGCTTAT